>NW_020954091.1:40184-55171 GCF_900497805.2 Vombatus ursinus
CTTCCTTCCTTCCTTCCTTCCTTCCTTCCTTCCTTCCTTCCTTCCTTTCTTCCTTTCTTCCTTCCTTCTTGCCTTCAAGCTATCCATCTTCCTTCCCTTCTTTTTCCTTCCTTCCTCTCTCCCTTCCTGTTTATTCCCCCTCTTTCTTCCCTCCCTCCCTCATTTACAAAAAAAAATCCTGTTTGTTTGCTTTTTTTCATCTTCATCCCATATCCTCCCCCAGGTCCCAATAATTTTTTTCTATCATAATGAATAAAAATAGAGCCAACTAATAAAATGATTGTGTATATGTCAGATGACAGCATATAAAACAATCTGCATCCATAGTGCCCCAAGGTAAGGAGAAACATTCTTATTCTATTTTCCCCCAGAATCAACTTTGGAAAACCTTATTTATAGTTATGAGACATAGGTCTACCCCTAGAGCCAAGAAGACATTATTCAAGGTCTGACTAAAAAGCACTGGCTCTGTAACCCTGAGCAATACATTTAACCTCTCAGAGCTCAAGGTAACTCTCTATGACTTTACATTTCAGAGAATAAGTATAAGCAAAAGAAATTTCTTGTCATTTTTAAAAGTCTCATGATAGAAAATACTACCCACATCCAGAGAAAGAACTATGGAGTTTGAATAGAGATTGAAACATAATAGTGCTCTTTTTTTCTTCTTTTTTTTTGTTTTCTCTTTCTTGTGGTTCCTTCTATTGGTTCTAATTTTTCTTTACAACATGATTATTTTGTAAATATGTTTAATAGGAATTTGTATGTAGAGCCTACATGAGATTACCTACTGCTTTGGAGAGGAAGAAATGGAGGAGGGGGGGAAATTTAAAACTCAAAAGCTCATGGAAGTGATTATTAAAAACTAAAAATAAATTAATATAACATAAGGAAGAAATTTCTTGTTCTAGGATGTCCCTATATCAAAGATCCTATTTATATCTCTACAAAAATAAAGATAAAGTGAAAGAGAAGTGGGATATTAACTTGGCCAGTTATTAACAAGCATAAAACCACTTGGTCATTTTTCTGAATTCATATTTTGTGAATGATTGCCAGAAACACAGACATGTATTAAAATGTGTTCATGAGCAGTCACACATGGAACATTGGTAACAGCAAAAAGAGGAGTTTTGAATGCTGTGGATAACTTTTCTTACCTTGGCAGTATACTTTCCAGTGATGTACACATTGATAATGAGGTTGACACATACATAGCTCAATGTTTGGGAGGCTCTGAAGGAAAGTGTGGGAAAGAAGGTGTATTAGACTGATTAGCTGATGTGTTGACATTGCTGTTGTATGTCTATGAAACCTGGACAGTATACCAGTGCCATGCCAGGAAACTGAAAACCTTCCATTTGAATTGTCTTAGGAAGATCCTGAAGATTACCTGGCAGGATAAGATACCAGACACTGAGGTCCTTTCTTGAACTAAATTGCGAAGCATTCAAACTCTACTGCAGACAGCACATCTACAATGGGCTGACCACATTGTCAGAATGCCAAACATGTGCTTGCTACAATACTATTTCATGGAGAACTCACACAGCGCAAGTGCTTACATGGTGGTCAGAAGAAGCAATACAAAGAAACTCTTAAGGTCTCTCTTAAGAACTTTTGAATTAATTGTGTGACATTGGAGGCACTGGCACAAGACTGCCCAGCATGGCTTGAAGAAGGATTAACATACAGACTCAGCTGAGCATATAAATTTATCTTATCCTAGAGAGAAATAAGAGATGAGAGGCAGAAGAGAATTGGGTGCTGATAGATGAGACAGCAGATTAGTAGAGGTTATGGTTAAAATAAAAAAAAAAACTTTGAGAAGTGACAGGGTAAAAGGAGAAAAAGAAAAATAAATGGGGGACTGGGATAGAGGAAAATAAACAGTGAGTAATAATAACTGTAAATGGGAGTGAATTACATGATTTATATATTAAGAATGATACCATAAGTAAATTAGAAAAGTATGGAATAGTTTTCTGTCAGACTATGGATAAAGAAAGAATTTATGACCAAATAAGAGATAGAGAGCATTACAGGATATAACATGGATAATTTCTATTACATTAACTTTAAAAAAAGATTTCACACAAATAAAACTAATGTAGACAAAATTAGAAGGAAAGTAGAATACAGGGCAGGTGGGGCAGGGAGATAAACAGCAAGTTTATCTGATGAAGGCCTTATTTCTCAAATATATAGAGAACTAAATCAAAATTATAAAAATATGAATCATTCCCTAATTGATAAATGATCAAAGCATATGAAGAGGCAATTTTCAGAAGAAGAAATCAAAGCTGTCTATAGTCAGATGAAAAAATGTTTTATATCACTATTGATTACAGAAATGCAAATTAAAATCTGAGGTACCACCACACACCTCTCAGATTACCTAATATGAGAGAAAAAGAAAATGATGAATGTGTAAAGGAATGTGGGGAAAAAGGGAAAATAATACACCATTGGTGAAGTTAGGAACTGATCCAACCATTCAGGAAAGCAATTTGGAACTGTATCCCAAATGGCATAAAACTGTGAATAATCTTTGACCCACCAATACCACTGCTACATCTATATCATAGAAAGATAAAGAAGAAAAAGGACAAATATGTACAAAAATATTTATAGCAACTCTTTTTATGGTGGCAAAGAATTGCAAATTAAGAGGATGTTCATCAATTGGGGAATGGCTGAATAAGTTGTAGTATATTATCATGATGGAATCTTTTTGTGTCATAAAAAAAATGATGAGTAGAATGCTTTCAGAAAAACCTGGAAAGATTTACATGAACTGACACAAAGTGGAGTGAATAGAACCAAAAGAATATTGTACACAGTAACAGCAATATTGTGTGATGATCAAATGTGAATGACAGCTATTCTCAACAATGCAATGATCTAATACAATTTCAAATGAGTTACTATGAAAAATGCTTTCCATAAAGAAATGATGGAGTCTGGATGTCAGTCAAAGCATACTTTGTTCTTATTTTCTTTTCCTCTTCTTTTTTAGTCAGTGTTTTTTTTTTCTTAATGTGGGAAATGTTTTGTATGATTGTGCAAGCATAACCTCTCTCAGATTGCTTGCCTTTTCAATGAAGAAGGAGAGGAAAGAGGAGATGAGAGTACTTGGAACTCAAAATTTTTAAAAATATTTTACATGTAATTGGAAAAAATTAAAAAGCATAGTGTGTATCTTGAAAATTCATCTTCTTTAACTGAGTATGCATCTTCTTGAGGGACACAAATAAAACAGGGAAAGAAGAAATGCTTGTGGCCACCAGATCAACCAAAGTATATATGGTCACCAAAGAGGCAACAGAAGCCTAGCCAGATTACCTTCAAATGCTATAATGTCATTTAAAGATTTCCTAATGTAACTCCTTTCATTTATCAAAATTCAAATATTTTTCTTTAATAATTTTGACATGAAAGCGGTCAAATTAAATTCATGTAAATGTATCACTTATTTGGCTATACATATAAAGTGAATAAAATAATCAGAAAATCTAATTTTTATGTATAGTGAGTACAACAGGGTGTTAAAGCTGGCTGGTACTGTCTACCCATTATAAAATTCTCAGATCGGGTATTTGGACATCAGAAATTGGCAAAAGTTACAAATATGGACTTGATTTATTGTTTTGTTGATTGATAGGTTATAGAGAAAGGTGATAGAAGGTGATGAATACTACACATTATACCTAATATGTATTTTTCAATCAGCTGGTTGTTAAACATCTATCAGAGTATTGGGGCCCAACTTCAAAACTAACTTAATCCATAAATTAAACACATGACCAGTAGTTTTCTCCTCCCCAAGAAGTTTGATAAATATTACTTGATATTCTACTGTACCCTCCATTCAACAAGTTTAAAAATGATCTAAAGTTCAGATTTTCTGACAACTATACTTAGACATTCTACAGCAGCAAACAGTAATACAAGAGCAAAAGAGCCTGTCAAATTAAAAAAATAGACATTTTAATAGTTTCATTTTTATACTCCAATATATCATAGGAACCCTGAACATATCCTAAAAATGAATGATGTGAAGTCTTATCATTCAGTTCCTTATACTTTTTATTTGCTCATGGACCCAAGGTCATGATATTTCAATAGTGTAGCCAGTCCAGTTAGATTATACAGAAGGTTTTCAATGTTCATAAGTGTGTGTTAGAGTTAAAGCTGTTTTATGGTTTTTTAATGGTTCATCTTTCCTCAATCTTCTCTTCTTTTATGCTTGTTTGAAGATTAAAGCTTTATATTTTAAAATAACTATCACTCTCTTTCATCTTGAAAACTCATCTATTCCTGAACTTCTATTTTTTCATAACCAGAATTTAATTGTAAAATTCAAAGTACTCTTATTTTAATATATCAATGGTCTATAGTTCCACTGGTATAGAAACTCCTTCCACTGATATGGTTTACATTGACTCCATCCATGTCTTTGTAGATGAGACAGCCTTTGTGTGTTTCTATCACTGAGAAAATAGTTATCACCTGGAGCCTGACCTTCTGACAATGAGAATCCACGAACTTAACTCAATTAGTTTTCAGATGATGACTAGTTAAGTGCTAAACTCAAAGCCTTTCTAAAGTGCCAAATACTTGGCATTTTCTTTCAGCATATAGAGTTATCTCCACATCTCAGTAAGGAAGTGGAGTATGACTAGTGAAAGAAAACTATATTTAACATGAAAGTATAAATTTATCATATACTTAAAGCTGAAATAGAACATAGAAGGTATCAAGCTCAATGTGCTGATTCTATAGATGGTGAAACTGAGCCACAAGAGGCTTTAAATGACTTGCCCTGAATTAGAAAGATACTAAGCATTTGAAGTAATATTTGCACATAGGTCTTCCTGAATCAAAGTTCTACTAACTGTTTTTAAAAGCTTGTGTGATTTGACATTATCTTTATCAGTTACAGTAGGAAAATTGCAATATTCCCTCAGATGGCTTATGTACCATAATTTGGAGAGTCCAAAAATTAAATAAACCTTAACAAAAGTTATGTGTTTTTGCCTATTTCAACATAAACTTGACCTTTACTGAATGTCATAGGAGAAATCTTTGGCACTACATTGTGGCAGGTTTAAAATATTTCTTTTGAAATGGGTGTGTTAACTTAGATTATATTATTAAAGTTTATTCTTTTCTAAAGGAAAGGAAATATAAATGCCACCTATGAACATCATGATAAAACAGGAAATACAATTATCAAAAACATTTTCACACTGTAACAATGCTACTTGGTGTATCTAGTTTACTTTTACTCTATTCAATTTTGATCATTCTGTCTTAATAAAATGATAAATCAATCACCCTTTAATTTTTTTTACATTTCAGTGTGCATCAATCTCAACCAACCAAACCTATCAAGAATGATGATTTGTAAAATTTTAATTGTGGACAACATGAAAACTTTAGTTGCTTTTCTTCCATAAGTAGATTACAATGTTTAACCATATTTTTTTTTGCTTTACATAGTATTTTATTTTCCCCAATTACATATCAATAAAATATTTTAGCATTCATTTTTATAAGATTTTGAGTTGCAAATTTTTCTCCCTTCCTCCCTTCCACTGTTCTGAAAATGGTCATCAGTTTGATATAGCTTGTTCATGTGTTGTCACGTAAAACATATTTCCATATCTGTCACCATTGTGGAAGAAGAAACAGATCAAAAGGGGAAAAACAATGAGAGGGTACAAAGTAATAAAACAAAATTATGCTTCAATCTGCATTCACAGTCCATCAGTTGTTTATCTGATAATGGATAGCATTTTCCTTCATGAGCCCTTTTTACTAGTCTTAGATCATTGAGTTTCTGAGAAGAACTGAATCATGCATAGTTGATCATCACACAATGTTGCTGATACTGTGTACAATGTTTTCCTAGTTCTGCTCATTTGACTTTGCATCAGTTTGTACAAGTCTTTCCAGGTGTTTTTTTTTTTCTGGTGTGCCTGTTCATCAATTACTATTGCACAATAGTATCACATTACATTCATACACCACAACATGTTCAGCCATTCCCCAATTGATGGGCACTGCCCAATTTCCAATATTTTGCCACCACAAAAAGGACTGTTGTAAATACTTTTGCACATGAAAATCCTTTTCCCTTCTTTATGATCTCTTTGGGATACAGACCTAGTAGTGGTGTTGCTGCATCAAAGGATATGCACACTTTGGCTGCCCTTTGGGCATAGAGTTCCAAAATGCTATCCAGAATGGTTGAATCAGTTCAAAACTTCCCCAATAGTGAATTAGCGTCCCAATTTTCCCACAATCTCTCCAACATTTATCATTTCATCATATTAGCTAATTTGATTGATGCAAGGTGGTATTTCAGAGTTCTTTTAATTTGCATTTCTCTTATCAAAAGTGATTTAAAGCTCATCCTCACATACCTATCTTTGAAAACTCTTTGAAAATCTTTGATTTCTTTATTCAAAAACTGCCTGTTCATAACTTTTGATCATTTCTCACTTGGGGAATGGCTTCTATTCTCATAACTTTGACTCATTTATCTATTATTTGAGAAATGAGGCCTTTATCAGAGACTCTTGCCAAAAAGATTATTTCTCAGTTTTCCACTTTCCTTCTAATCTTGGTTGCATTGGTTTTGTTTGTACAAAAGTTTTCCAATTTAATATGATCAAAATTACCTATTTAACATTTCATAATAATTTCTATCTCTCATTTGGTCATGAATTCTTCCCCTCCCTATAGATCTGAGAGGTAGATTATGCCTTGCTCTTCTAATTTTATTGATTCATTGTCAATGGTACCTTTTAGTAAGATGTAGTTTCCTTCCTTCTCTCTTTTAATTAACTCTATTTTTGATTTTACTTTGTTTAAGATCAGGATTGCTCCCACCCCTCCTTTTTTTTTTATTTCAGCTGAAGCATAATAGATTCTGTTCCAATCCCTTACTTTTATTCTGTGTGTGTCTCTCTGATTCAAGTGTGTTTCTTGTAAGCAAAATATTGTATGATTCTGGTTTTTGATCCACTCTGCTATCCAATTCCATTTTATGGGAGAGTACACCCTATTCACATTCACAGTTATGATTACTTTCTGTACACTTCCCATTCTTCTTCTTCTTTGTCCTCTCTTTCATTTCACCATTTCCCACCTCACCAGTGTTTTTCTTCTACCACCTCCCCTGATCTGTCTTCCCTTCTGTCAGCCCCCATCCTACCCCCTTTACTTAATTTCCTCCCCTCATACTTCCCTGTTGGATAAGATGGAGTTCTATATTCAACTGATTGTGTATATTTTATGTTCTTTGAGCCAATACTGATGAGAGTAAGGTTCAAGTGATGCCCATCACCCACTCTCTCATCTTCCCCTCCACTATAATAGGTATCTCTTGCCTCTTCATATGAGATACTTTACGCCTTTCTACCTCTTCATTCTTTCTTCATCAATTGTACTCCTCTTTCTTATCCCTTATTTTTCCATAATTCCCTCAAATTCACCTTATACCTGTACCTTTTATGTATATTCCTTCTATCTGTACTATTAGTGATACAATTTTAAGAGTTACAAATATCCTCTTCCCATTCAGGGACATAAACAGTTTAGCTCTACTGAATCCCTTATGTTGTCTTTTCCCTTTTTAACCTGTTAATGTTTTTTTGGGTCCTGATAATGGAGATCAAATTTTTGGTTTAGTTCTAGACTTCTCCTTACGAAGGCTTGAAATCCTTATATTTCTACTTCTATGACCATTTTTTTCCCTTGATGTATTATGCTTAATTTTGCCAGGCAAGTAATTCTTAGTTGTAGTCCAAGCTCATTTGCCCTCTGGAATATCATGTTTCATGACCTCCAACCTTTTAATGTTGTAGCTGCCAAGTCCTATTTGATCTTGATTGTGACTCCCAGTATTGGAATTATTTATTTATGGCCATTTTGATTTTTCCTTAATGTGACAGTTCTGGAATTTGACTATAATATTACTTGGAGGTTTTTTTTTGGGGGGGGGAATCTCTTTCCAGAGATGATTGGTGGGTTCTTCCAATGCCTAAATATTTTGCCCTCTGGTTCCAGGACATCAGGGCAGTTTTCCTTGATCATTTTTTTGAAAAAAATGCTTTCCAGGTGCTCCTTTTGATTATGGCTTTCAGGTAGTCCAATGATTCTGATGTTGTATCTTTGGGATCTATTTTTTCAGGTCAGTTTATTTTCCCCAGGAGGTATTTTGCATTTTCTTCCATTTTTTCTCTCATCTGAATTTGTTTGTTTGATTTCTGATGTTTCATATAGTCATTAGCTTCCACTTGCCCAATCTTACTTTTAAGGTGTTTACCTCAATTAGCTTTTTAACTTTCTTTACCATTTGGCCAATTGCACCTTTTAAGGAGTTGTTTTCCTCAGTAGATTTTTCTATTTCCATTTCCATTTAGCCAATTCTACTTTTTAAGCAGTTTTCCAAACTGTTGACTCATTTTTCATAATTCACTTGCATCACTCTTATTTATTTTCTCAATTTCTCTTCTACCTCTCTTACATGATTTTTAAGCTCCTTTATGAGCTCCTCCATGAGTTCTTTGTTGGCTTGAGATCACTTTCCATTTTTCTTTGGAGTTTTACCTATAGGTGTTCTGACATTGTTGTCCTCTTCTGAGTTTGTGACTGGGTCTTCCCTGTCACCATAATAACTTATAGTAAGATTCTTTTTTTTTTTTTGCTTTTTGCTCATCTTTTCTTTCAGTCTTTTGCCTTTCTTTTAATTTTGAGCTCTTCTCCCAGGGTAGAAGGAGTATGTCTTGGGCTTCTTGTGCTAGTGGCTACAGGCCCTGATTGTTTACCTGGTGCTGCACTGATGCTGCCTTGAAGGCCATGGGGGACCCTTGTGTCTGGTGCTGGGCTGGGGGGGTTGGGTGAGGGTGGCTGGTACTGCTTTAGGGCATAGGGGTATGGCAGCTTACTTGGTGCTGAGCTGGTATTCTACTGGTGATGGCTGGCATTTGCTGAGGCCCAGTGGAGTGTTTCTGCATTTACCCATAGCTATGCTGAAATAAGTGCTAGGCCTCTGGGGGCTGCCTATTTGCCCAGGGCTATACTGAAGCATGTTGGGCCTATGCTGGTTGGCAGCTACCTGTTTGCTTAGCCAGCTATAGTGTTGGCACTACCTGTTTGCCAAGAGTTGTCTGCAGCATGTGGATGTCTGGCAGCTGAAGGATGCATGTTTGCCCAGAGCTACACTGAAGCATGTGGTGGTTCTGGGAGTTTGACTCTGCTGGTTCCTCTGGCTATGCTAAGGTATGTTGGGGGTCTTAGTGTTGGTGTTTGCCAGCTCCACCACAATGGGTCTCAGGATCTCCCTCTGATTTGCTGACTTAGCACTTGCTGCTAGCTTGCTGGATGCTTCCTGTCCTGATCTGCACTCCCCTTTCACCTGAATGAGACAGACCTTCCTTGCCAGTTCTCCAAGTTTCTTGTGCTAAAAAATTGTCTCATCCCATATTTTTGCTGGTTCTGCTGTTCTAATATTTGTTTGGGGGCTCTATTTTTGGTTGTTTGGAGGTGAATATGGGACAGTTACAAGGATGTATTGCTTACTCAGCCATCTTGGCTCCAGGAAGTCCAACCATGAAAGCTGAATAACACAAATGAGGCATGCCAGCAGGAAGTTAGTTCTTCACTGAGTGAACACAGTATGCTTACTGTCTAATTGTCTGATCAGTTTACATTTTACATAAATCACCTATCTTCAGCTGACAGGCCTCTGGCACTCTATTGTGGAAACTCAGCATGCTGAATCCTGCACTCAGAATATCTTGGAAGATCTGTCTATTAAAGTGGACTTAATTCAATTGATTTGGCTATCATTAAACTTCAAACATGAACAGTTTCCCCTGAATAATAAGATAAACTCAAGAATTCAGTTCAATTCTTTGAGTGAGGATTATTCTATTATTGTATAGACTGGGAGTGTGAAAAATTGCCATTTCAACCGACTAATTACAGAATTACTTGTTATTTTCAACTGAATAATTGTGACTGATAAGCTTTTGATTACTTTCACATTATTCATGTTCAATAAATTTAATATTTGAGATGGTATAAAAGCTAAAAGATATTCAATATTGAGGATTAAAGAAAAAAAGCAATCAAAATCAGTAATTCTAATACATGAAGGAAAATCTCTGTCCTCAGAATATTTAGTTTCCTTACACTTCTCTTCCAAATTTTTTTTTTAAATTTTCAACAAAAAGTAGTGGTGATAGTAGTTGTAGTAGAAATAAGGGTAGTCCTAGTTGTAGTCATAATCATAGTCATAATAATAATAATAATAACTATTATTATATTTTCAACTTGTGGAAATGAACTTTCTACTTCTCTTTGGTTTGGTCTCCTTCATGGTGTATTTCATGTTTCAAGTCTCAGAACCATTAAAATGATAGGAAAACAGACTTTTTTAAAAAATTTTGTGGAATAAAACAAGCATTTCTGTAGCAGTACAATAAAAAAGAACATTGCACATAAAACTGCAAATCTACTATGCAAATAACAGTATAACAGATTCTTAGAATTGTATAATTGGATGGAGGCCCTATGCAGACTATCTAACCAACCCCCTCATTCCACAGTTGAGTAAACTGAGGGACAAAGTGGTGAAACCGTGTCTAAGATTACATAGCTCAGAAGGGGCTCAGTCTGGATATAGGTTATTTCCATGACTGGTCAATGCTCTTCAGAAACCTGATTAGGCCCAATGGTACTTCTGGGTTCCACAAAGGTAGTATAGGGAAATTGAAGGAAGTGGATGTCAAAATTTCCCCCATCCCCACAGGAAAAAAAATCCTTCAGGAACATAAAAACACATGGAGAGCTGCATGTAAGATGTTCAGACATGCTTGTCATGTGAAAGAAGAGACAACTGTTTACTTAAATAAGGAAATATAATTAGGATGAATTGTTCTTAGAAACTAGCGAACCCCAGAAACTATGGTAGGGCCCAAATTTCACAAATTTCATCCTAGACCACCTGATCATAGACAGTGTCCATTTGGGGCTATGTAAGAACCAAGAACACTTTCTAATTGCCTACAACTGGATTTGTATAATTTACATTTCTTGGGCTTGAAGAATAAACTGAACATTAGGTACATCAAAGAAATTGTATATATCACATAGCTTAGCCATAGCTTTCAGATCCAGAAAGTCTGTCTGTACATAATTAACAATATACTGAAAAATGGTCAGAGCGTTAGCTAGAGGTAGATTGAAAAATAGGAAACAATAATCATAATGTCTATAACATACTTGAAATACTTTTTCCCTTTAAAAATCTATTTCCAATCTATCCACAAGTAACCTAGAAATCCAACTTCATACAGATTTATGCTGGTGGCAATAGCCCAAGTAGGTTTTGATTGACAGTAGTATAAAGTCATCAACACATCCATGACTATATAATGGAATAGAACAAACACGGATTTTGAAATTAGAATCACTAAATTTGAATCCTGGCTCCACTAAGGTCTAATCTTTTCTGGGTTGCTAATTTTTCCCCTACTGTATAAGAAATGAAAGTAGGGGAGTAAGTGATCTAAAAGGTGCTTTCCAGCTCTAAATACATAAACTTAAGATCCTCTTCTACCTCTGGTAGAAGCACTCAAAGCTCAGCCTTAATATCATTGAGACCCCAACCCTGTCCTCTAATACCTTGTACTTGGATTTATTTTAGGTAATTGTAAACAAACAAAAAAAAGAATTTCTATAGTCTTGTAAATATTGCAATATCATTTGTTGTTTCTTTACAAAAATGGTATAGTTTCATAGATAATATTTTTAACCTGGGATCTCCAGACCCCCCAGGATATGCCTATGGATAGATTTTAAGGTGTCCTTGAAGTTAGATGGAAATACATACATAAATACATACATACATACATACATACATACATACATACATACATACATATATAATATACACTTCCTTTTCCAAAGTATATATTTTATTTTATGCATTTAAAAGCATTATTCTTTGAAGGGATTCCTAGGCTTTGCCAGAATGAGAAAAGATCTATGATGCAGCAAAGGTTGTAAACACATGATGCGGTTTCCCCAGGAACTTCTTGAATGTTTTAGCTAGGTAAAGTACAAAAAATGGAAATTCCTGCACATCATAGAAGAAAAGGGAAAGTTTGCTTTTTGACAAAATTGTTAGTTACCTGGGGTATATTTGCTCTCTACTCATTTACCTCCATACTATTATTTTAACAAGATTGTACCCACTATATTTCAGGGCCACAGTATGCATTGGTGGGAAAAAATACATTAGGCTTACAAGTGGAATTCTAATGTCTCCAGTTGAGTTGGTCTTGTCATCTTGGCTGATTTCTTAAATGGGAAATACAGAAGTCAGGGGTCAGGAGCCAGAGTTTTGAGTAGTACAAATGGATCTCTGCCCCACACCTCAGCTGCCTACCAGAGTCTCAGAGCCCTGATAGTGAATTATAGCAATGAGGCCCACCCTTTAGCAATCCATAACTTAACAGAAGGGTTACAAGTTGTATGACAGAGTCAACTTAAAGAGAAGAAATGGGAAGAAGAGTAGGTGTATTAGGTATATATTGCTTATGTATATCTCTGTTCCCACCTTTTCTTATGAAACAAACATAACTTGATCAACTGTCTTTAATTGAGAACTAGCAACCTCTAGCTGAATACCCAATAAAAACAGAACTTTCTGTTATGCTAAGAACATAGTTCCAAAGTTCCATATTTCCATGGATGCTAAGAAGTCATTCTAAAAATCTCAATACTTGTCAAACATAAAAAAGCTCTTTACATTGTTGTAGTAGGGTAGAAATGGGTAGAAGTTATATCATCAAACATAAACTAAAAAGAATCCCTAGGGATTTATGAAATCCTGTGCAATATATTTAAACCCTTAGGAAAATAAATCATCTTGCTATCACTATTTACAACTGATGGTAAAGACTTTAGGAATTTTTTTTTCTCCTTTGATGTTTAAATTCTCCATTTATCTAGAAGTGTATTTATGTGCACTTATCAGAGGACTATATTCTAAAGTAAATAAGATTCTGCCCAAGAATCATTTAAATTTCTAGTGCCTTGTAAGAACAATATAATATAATACTATTAAATTGCAAATACAAGGGCTCCATTCTCTTTGATATGTAGTATGGTAAGTATAATAATCACTGGCTATGTAGTCAGAGAACCTGTATTCAAATCTCATTCATAGGGAAATCACTCAATAGGGAAAAAACTAATTGGATTAAACTTGGAAAAGGAGTACAACAAGGTTCTTTTTTTTCACCTTACTTATTTAACTTATATGCAGAGTACATCATGTGAAATGCTAGGCTGGATAAATCAAAAGCTGAAATTAAATTTTACAGGAGAAATACTAACAATCTCAGACATGCAAACAATATCACTTTGATGGCAGAAAGTGAAGAGGAATTAAGAAGTCTCTTAGTGAGGGTGAAAGATGAAAGTGTAAAAGCTTATTTGAGGGGCAGCTAGGTGGCATGGAAGATAGAGCTCCAGCTTTGGAGTCAAGAGGCCCTGAGTTCCAATTCAGCCTCAGCTCAGACACTTGACACTTACTAGCTGTGTGACCCTGGGCAAGTCACTTAATCTTGATTGCCTCAACACAAAGCAAAAAAAAAAGTTCATTTGAAGCTTTACAAAAAAAAAAAAAAAACCCTAACATCTTGACAACTGGTCTCATTGCTTCCTGGAAAATGAAGGAGAAATGGAAGTAGTGTCAGATTTTATATTCTAGGGCTCAAAGATCATTGCAGATAGTGACTGCAGCCATGTAATTAAAAGACACTTGAAGAAAAGTTATGGAAAATCTGGATAGCATGCTAAAAAGCAGAGTCATCACCTGGCAGACAAAGGTCCATACATGGGGTCAGAAACAGTAGGATATGACTGAATATCAACAACATTCTATACCTCTCAGATACAGTTGCTTCATCTGTAAGAGGAGGGGATTGGGATAGGTCACTGCTGTGATCCCTTCTATCTATAAACCTAAAATTTTATAATTTTTGGATTCTATGAGAACAGAGGCTATATCATATTTATCTTATATCTAGTTCAGTGCACTCTACATTTCAGGTATATAACCTAATGTTAATTATGCATTAATTCAGCATTGTCATGTTCTGGCCTCTTTTTTTAACTAAATTATTTATATTATTAGAACCTGTCATAGAAACACACTTTTTAATTTATATTTTAATATAATACTCCTTCTTTTACACAGGATCAATACAAAGACAATTCATCTGTGCAATGTTTCTGTATCTTTTGTAAAACACTGGCTGAAGATATTATTCAGTATGTCACTCGATGTCCTTTACAAAAGAAATCACACACACACTCACAAACCTTTTTATATGGTTGGCATAAAATGCACACTTAATAAATGCTGTTTTCCATTCATTTCTATTTTTTTTTTTGTTTTGGAAAGGAATTTGCATCTTTTAACAGAAAATGAAAAATATGTCAGAAACTGAATCTGAAACTTTAGCAGCTATAAAATTTTGATGTTATGTATTGGAAAAATGTGTTGTGTATGTACACACACAGGCACACATATATTGTTTTTTATTTTTTATTAATTTATTTTGCTTTATCAACAATCACTTCCATATGCTTTTCAGTTTAAAATTTTTCTCCTCCTTCCTCCCCACCACCCTCGTCAAGATGGCACACAATCTAATGTAGGCTATACATTTACATTCATATTAAACATATTTTCACATTAGTGATGTTGTAAGTAGAAATTAAAACCAATAGGAGGAACCATCAGAAAGAGGAAACAAAACTCAACAGAAGAGAAAAAAAATAGCAATTCAACTTCCATAGTTCTTTCTTTGGATGTGGATAGCATTTTCCATCACAAGGCATCTGGAGATGTCTTAGATCCTTGTATTGCCAGGAAGGGTTAAGTTTATCAATAT
>NW_020954091.1:55181-122299 GCF_900497805.2 Vombatus ursinus
CTCTTGGTTCTGCTCACTTCACTCAGCATCAGACCATACAAGTCTTTTCCAGGTTTTTCTGAAGTCAGTCTGTTCATCATTTCTTATACCACAATAGTATTCCATCACATTCATATACCACAGCTTGCTCAGCCATTCCCCAATTGATGGGCATCTTCTCAATTTCCAATTCTTTGTCACCACACAAAGAGCTGCTATGAATATTTTTGTACATGTAGGTCCTTTTCCCTTTTGTATGATCTCTCTGGGATATAGCCCTAGAAGTGCTATTGCTGGGTCAAAGGGTATGCACATTTTTACAGCCTTTTGGGCATAGTTCCAAATTGCTCTCCAAAATGGTTGGATCATTTCACAACTCCACCAACAATGCATTAGTGTTCTGATTTTCCCACATCTTCTCCAACATTTATCATTTCCCTGTTTTGACATGTTGGCCATTCTGATAGGTGTGATGTGGTACTTCAGAGTTGTTTTGATTTGCATTTCTCTAATCAGCAGTGATTTAGAGCATTTTGTCATATGACTATAGATGGCTTTAATTTCTTCATCTGAGAACTGTCTGTACATATCCTTTAACCACTTATCAATTGGGGAATGGCTTGTATTCTTATGAATTTGACTTAATTCTCTATATGTTTTATAAATGAAGCCCTTATCAGAGAGACTGTTTGTAAAAATGCTTTCCCAATTTTCTACCTTCCATCTAATCTCAGTTGCATTGTCTTTGTGCAAAAACTTTTCAATTTAATGTAATCTAAATTATCTATTTTGCTTTCTCTAATGTTGTCTATCTCCTGTTTGGTCATGAATTCTTCTCTTCTCCATGGGTCTTACAGCTAAACTATTCTTTGCTCTCCCAATTTGCTTATAGTATTAGCCTTTATATCTAAATCATGAACCCATTTTGACTTTATTTTGGTATATGGCATGAGATTTTGGTCTATGCCTAGTTTCGGCCAAACTCTTTTCCAGTTTTCCCAGCAGTTTTTGTCAAAGAGTGGGTTCTTACCCCAGAAGCTGGGGTCTTTGGGTTTATCAAATAATATATTACTATAGTCATTGACGACTTTGTCTTGCATACTTAACCTATTCCACTGATACACCACTCTATTTCTTAGCCAGTACCAAGCAGTTTTGATGATTGCTGCTTTATAAGACAATTTAAGATCTGGAATGGCTAGGCCACCTTCCCCTGCATTTCTTTTCATTAGTTCTCTTGATATTCTGGAACTTTTGCTCTTCCAAATGAACCTTCTTATTATTTTTTCTAACTCTATAAGATAATTTTTGGTAGTTTGATTGGTATGGCACTAAATGAGTAATTGTCATTTTTATTATATTAGCTCAGCCTCCCCATGAGCAACTGATGTTTTTCCAATTATTTAGATCTGATTTTATTTGCATGAAAAGTGCTTTGTAATTGTGTTCATAGAGTTCCTGGGTTTGTTTTGGGAGGTAGACTCCTAAATATTTTATAATATCTACAGTAAGTTTAAATGGGATTTATCTTTCTATGTCTTGCTGTTGGGCTTTGTTGGTAATACACAGAAATGCCGATGATTTATATGGGTTTATTTTATAGCCTGCAACTTTGCTAAAGTTGTTTATTATTTCAAGTAGTTTTTTACTTGATTCTCTGGGGTTCTCTAAGTATAACATCATGTCATCTTCAAACAGTGATAGCTTTGTTTCTTCTTTGCCTATTCTAATGCCTTCAACGTCTTTTTCTTCTCTTATTGCTAAACTTAATGTTTCCAGTATGATGTTGAATAACAGTGGTGATAATGGACATCCTAGTTTCACCCCCGATCTTATTGGAAATGCTTCTAGCTTGTCCCCATTACATATTATGCTTTCTGAAGGTTTTAGATAGATACTATTTATTATTTTAATAAAGACTCCATTTATACCTATGCTCTCTAGTGTTTTTAATAGGAATGGGTGTTGTATTTTGTCAAAAGCTTTTTCTGCATCTATTGAGATGATCAGGTGGTTTCTGTTAGTTTTTGTGTTGATATGATGGATTAAGCTGATAGTTTTCATTATATTGAACCAGCCCTGAATTCCTGGTATAAATCCTACCTAGTCATAGTGTATTATTATTGTGATAAGTTGCTGTAATGTATTTGCTAATATTTTGTTTAAAATGTTTGCATCTATATTCATTAGAGAAACTGGTCTATATTTTTCTTTCTCTGTTTTGACTCTTCCTAGTTTAGGTATCAGCACCATTTTTGTATCATAAAAAGAATTTGGTAAGATTCCTTCTTTACCTATTTTACCAAACAGTTTATATAGCATTGGAATTAATTGTTCTTTAAATGTTTGATAGAATTCGCCAGATTTTTTCCTAAGGAGTTCATCAATGAGTTGTTCAATTTCTTTTTCTGAGATGGGGTTATTTAAGTATTTTACTTCCTATTCTGTTAATCTGGGCAATTTATATTTTGTAAATATATATCCATTTCACTAAGATTGTCAAATGTGTTGGCATATAGTTGCACAAAATAATTCCTAATTGTTGTTTTAATTTCCTCTTCCTTGGTGGTAGTTTCACCCTTTTCATTCTTGATACTAGTAATTTGGTTTTCTTCTTTCTTTTTTTTTAATTAGCATAGCCAAAGGTTTATTTATTTTATTGGTTTTTTCATAAAACCAAATCTTAGTTTTATTTATTAGTTCAATAGTTTTCTTAATTTCAATTTTCTTAATTTTTCCTTTGGTTTTCAATATTTCTAATTTGGTGGTTAATTGAGATTTTTAATTTGTTCTTTTTCTAGTTTTTTTAGTTGTATGCCCAATTCACTGATCTCCTCTTTTTCCATTTTGTGTATGTAAGCATTTGGAGATGTAAAACTTGCCTTAAGAACTGCTTTTGCTGCATCCCATAAGTTTTGGTATGTTGTCTCATTATTGTCATTCTCTTGAATGAGATTATTGATTGTTTCTATGATTTGTTGTTTGACCCAATCATTTTTTAAGATTAGATTATTTAGTTTCCAATCATTTTTTAGTCTATCTTTCCATGGCCCTTTATTACATATAATTTTTATTGCATCATGATCTGAAAAGGATGCATTTACTATTTCTTCCTTTCTGCATTGGATCGTGAGATTTTTATGCCCTAGTACATGGTCAATTTTTGTGTATGTGCCAATTTCTGCTGAGAAAAAAGTATATTCCTTTCTGTCCCATTCAGTTTTCTCCACAGGTCTGTCATACCTAACTTTTCCAATGTTCTATTCACCTCCTTAAATTCTTTGTTGTTTATTTTGTGGTTAGATTTATCTAGTTCAAAGAGGGGGAGATTGAGGTCCCCTATTAGTATAGTTTTGCTGTCTATTTCTTCCTGTAATTCCCTGAATTTCTCCTCTAGGAACTTGGATGCTATACCATTTGGTGCATATAAGTTTAGTAATGATATTACTTCATTGTCTATGGTGCCTTTTAGCAGGATGTTGTTTCCTTCCTTATCTTTTTTGATAAGATTTATTTTTGCTTTTGCTTTGTCTGAGATCAGGATTCCTACCTCTGCTTTTTTTACTTCAACTGAAGCATAATATATTTTGCTCCAGCCTTTTACTTTTACCCTGTATGTGTCACTCATTTTCAAATGTGTTTCCTGTAAACAACATATTGTAGGATTATGGTTTTTAATCCAATCTGCTATATGCTTCCCTTTTATGAGAGAGTTCATCCCATTCACATATACAGTTATGATTAGTATCTGTGTCTTTTTCTCAATCCTTCCCCCCCAATTTATGCTTTTCTTTCTCCTTTCTCCTTCCCCCCATGAGTGTTTCACTTTTGACCAGTGCCTCCTTCAGTCCCACCTCCCTTTTATTATCCTTTTCCTTTTTCTTCCCCTTTACTCTTACTTCTTCTTCCCTCCCTTCTATCCCCCTCCCTTTTCTTTCCCCTTTCCCCTTATACTACCTATAGTACAAGTTAGATTTCTATACCTAACTGATTATGTTATTTCCTTCTTGAGCCAAATCTAATGAGAGTAAGGTTCAAACAGTGCTCATCCCCCTCTCTTCTTTACCTCTGCTGTAATAGGTTTTTGTGTCTTTTCCTATAATGTAGTTTACCCTTGTCTGCCTCCTCCTTTCTCAGTACATTTTCTTAGATCAGACTAATCCAATTACTTGGGTCCATTTAACCCACTTGATTAATTTTTTTTTATCATTACATCAAAGTCAACTTATATCCACCTCCTTTATGTATACTCCCTTAACATGGTATAATAACAATACAGTTCTCAGGAGTTGCAAGTGTCATCTTCCCTTGTAGGGATGTAAACATTTTGCCCTTATTTTTTTTTAATGGCAATTTTTATTTATTTATTTTTTGTTTTCAACATTTAGTTCCACAAGATTTTGAGTTCCAAATCTTCACCCCATCTCGCCCCTCCCCCCACCCCAAGATGGCATGCATTCTAAATACCCCTTCCCCTAGTCTGCCTTCCCTTCTATCTCTCCTCCCCTTCTTTCATCCCCTTCCCCTTCAATTTTCCTGTAGGGCAGGATGGATTTATGTACCCCATTTCCTGTGTTTCTTATTTCCCAGTTGCATGTGAAAACATTTTTTTTAAACATGTGTTTTTAAAACTTTGGGTTCCAAATTTTCTCCCTTCATCTCTCCCCACCCACCCTCATTGATAAGGCAAGCAACTCAATATAGGCTATACATGTGTAGTTATGCAAAACACTTCCATAGTAGACATGCTGTGAAAAACTAACTCTATTTCCCTTAATCCTATCCTGTCCTCCCCCATTAATTCTATTCTTTCTTTTGACCCTGACCCTCCTCAGAAATATTTGCTTCTGATTACTCCCTTTCCCAATCTGCCCTCCTCACTATCATTCCCCTATTGTCCCCTTCCCCCACTATTTTCCTGTAGGGTAAGACAGATTTCCGTACCCAATGGAGTGTATATGTTATTCCCTCCTTAAGTCAAATCCTATGAGAATAAGATTCACTCATTCCCTCTCACCTTCCCCTGTTTCCCCTCCACTGCAAGAGCTTTTTTTTTGTGGGATAATTTCCCTGTTCTGCCTCTCCCTTTCTCCTTCTCTTAGTATATTACTCTCTTACCCCTTAATTTTATTCTCCAGATATGACCCCTTCATTTTCAACTCACCCTGTGCCTTCTATCTATCTATATCTATATATACATACATATAATTTTTTCCCCTCCAACTACCCTAATACTGACAAAGGTCTCATGAGTTACAGATATCATCTTTCCATGCAGGAATGTAAACAGTTCAACCTTAATAAGGCTCTTATGGTTTTCTCTTTCCTGTTTACATCTTCATGTTCCACTTGAGTCTTGTATTTGAAAATCAAATTTTCTATTCAACTCTGGTCTTTTCATCAAGAATGCTTGAAAGTCCTCTATTTCACTGAATCAACATTTTTTTCCCACTGCAGGATTATACTCAGTTTTGCTGGGTAGGTGATTCTTGGTTGTAATCCTATCTCCTTTGGTCTCTGGAATATTATATTCCATGCCGTGTGGTCCCTTAATGTAGAAGCAGCTAAATCTTGTGTTATCCTGATTGTGTTTCCACAGTACTTGAATTGTTTCTTTCTGGTTGCTTGTAATATTTTCTCCTTCACCTGGGAACTCTGGAATTTGGCTACAATATTCCTAGGAGTTTTCCTTTGGGGATCTCTTTCAGGAGGAGATCAGTGGATTCTTTCAATTTCTATTTTGCCCTCTGGTTCTAAAATATCAGGGCAGTTTTCCTTGATCATTTCTTGAAAGATGATGTCTAGGCTCTTTTTTTGATCATGGCTTTCAGATAGTCCAATAATTTTTAAATTCTCTCTCTTGGATCTATTTTCCAGGTCAGCTGTTTTTCCAATGAGATATTTCACATTGTTTTCTAATTTTTCATTCTTTTGGATTTGTTGTACAGTGTCTTGATTTCTCACAAAGTCACTAGCTTCCAATTGCTCTATTCTAATTTTTAAGGAAGCATTTTCTTCAGTAATCTTTTGGACATCCTTTTCCATTTGGCCAATTTTGCTTTTTAGGGCATTCTTCTCCTCATTGGCTTTTTGGACCTCTTTTGTCATTTGGGTTAGGTTATTTTTTAAGGTGTTATTTTCTTCAGTATTTTTTTGGGTGTCCTTTAGCAAGCTGTTGACTTGTTTTTCATGATTTTCTTGCATCACTCTCAGTTTTTCCTGTACTTCTCTTATTTGCTTATCAAAATCCCTTTTGAGCTCTTCCAAGTCCTGGGACTGATTCATATTCTTCTTGGAGGCTTTGGATGTAGGAGCTTTGGCTTCATTGTCTTCTTCTGATTGTATGTTTTGATCTTCTTTGTCACCAAAGTAAGACAATATGATCTGACTCTTTTTGTGCTGCTTACTCATGATTCCCAGCCACTTACTTGAGTTTTAAACTCTTTGTTAAGGCAAAAGTCTGCTTGCAATGTGAAGAATGTACTCTCCCAAGCTTCAGGGGTTTGTACAGCTGTTTTCAGAGGTACTTCTAGGGACCTATAAATTTTAAGTTCTTCCAAGGTGGTATGATAAGGGGCAAGGTGTTTCCTCTCCACCACCACAACAAGATCCACCACACCAGCCCTCTTCCCCACCTCATGATCACAAACTGTGACCCAGATCCAAGCATGGGCAAAGCAAGAGATTCTTACCTTAGCCCTGGCAAAGAGATCCTTGCAATCCCCCTCTGATCAGCCACTTGATTCACCCTCAGTCTGTGGGGTGGAAGCTCAGGAAAAAGCTGGGGCACCAGGCCGCACTCGAGACTTGCTGCTGAGACCTAGCTCCTTTCTCACCACAGTCACAGACTTCTCCCACTGACCTTCTAAGTTGTTTTTGGCATTCAGGGGTTGAGAAGTCTAGAAACCACCACAGCTGCCCGTGATTCAGTCTGCTGGGGCCTGCTGCAGAGTCTCTGAGGCCTGCATGCCCACTCTGAACTGTGCTCCTCTCCCTGCCCAGCGAGATATACCTTTCTGATTAACCATCCAGGCTGTCTTTGGCTGGAAATCTGTTTCACTCTGTCTTTTTGTGGATTCTGCTTCTTTAGATTTTGTTTAAAGCCATTTTTTAGGTATTTGGAGGGCTTTGGGAGAGAACTCAAGACAGTCACTGCTTTCCCTCTGCCATCTTGGCTCCACCGCCCCCCATTTTGCCCTTATTAACAACATATTGTATATTTCTCTCCCATTTACCTTTTTATGTCTCTCTTGAATCTTGTACTTGAAGATCAAATTTTTTGTTGAGCTCTGGTATTTTTATCAGGAACGTTTGGAAGTCCCCTACTTCATTGAATATCCATCTCCTTCCCTGAAAAATCACACTCATTTTTGCTGGGTAGTTAATCCTTGGCTGCATTGCAAGCTCCTTTGCCTTATGGAATATCATGTTCCATGCCCTATGATCTTTTAATGTAGAGGCTGCAAGGTCCTGTGTAATCCTGACTGTGGTTCCATGATATTTAAATTGTTTCTTTCTGGATGCTTGCAGTAATTTCTTTTTAATCTGATAATGTTGGAATTTAGCTATTATATTCCTTGGTGTTTTCAATTTGGGATCTCTTTCAGGCATGGAGTGGTGGATTCCTTCTATAGTTATTTTACCTTCAGGTTCTAGGACTTCAGGGCAGTTTTGCTTTCTGATTTCTTGAAGGATATTGTCCAGGCTCTTTTTCTCATCATGACTTTCAAGTAGGCCAATGATTTTTAAATTGTCTCTCCTGGATCAATTTTCCAGGCCAACTTTTTTACTCATGAGTTATTTTACATTTTCATCTATTTTTTCATTTTTTTGTTTCTGTTTTACTGATTCTTGCTCTCTCATAGAGTCATTAGTTTCCATTTGTTCAATTCTAATTCTTAACACATTGTTTTTTTTTGTTAGATTTTGTACTTTCTTCTTCAATTGGTCAATTGTATTTTTAAGGGATTTATTTTCTTCAGTGTACTTTTTTTCCAACTGGCCAATTGTACTTTTAAAGGACTCCTCTACCTCTCCCATTTGACTTTTCAAATCCTTCTTCAGTTCTTCTAAGAAGGTTTTTTGGGCTTCAGACCAGTTCATATTCCCTTTTGAGGTTCCAGATGTGGGTTTGATGACAGTGTTGTCCTCTTCAGAATTTCTGTCTTGATCTTCACTCTTCTCATAATAAGAATCTATGGTACGTTTCTTTTTACTCATGGTGTTTCTTTATTCCCTGGCCTTTGCAGAGATTAAGCTCTCCTGCTGGGGACCAGAGGGCACTGACCCAAGCTTCTTGTGTTGGGAGCCTAGGTCTTGGTCACTGGCTTTGGGATCTGGGGCCGCTTATGTTGGCAATTGGAGGCTGTAGGGTGCTGGCAGCTTATCTGGTGTTGGGCTGGAATCAGCAAGGCTGGGACTTTCAGGTAAATCTAGGTTGCCTGCTTTTCCTTTCCTTTAGCTTTGTTTAGGTCCTTTTAGATAAGTGTTGCCAGGTGTTTATCTGCCTGGGGTGCCTTGCAGTGCTGTCTCCCTTATTTCTGTTGAGGCACTGGGAGATTTCTTTGTTGTAGAATACCGAGGCACCTGGTGGTTTTCTGGGCTGGTTTCCACCAGTTACCCCACTCTCACTGAGGCACTTGGAGGTCCAGCTGTTGGTGTTTGCCTGCTCAACCACCTGGGCTTTGGGATCTTCTCCTGGTTGGCAGTTGGAGGGTATAGGGTTCTGACGGCTTACCTGGTGTTGGGCTGGAATCAACAAGGCTGGAACTTTTTGACACCTCTAGGATGCTTTCTTCAGCTCCTTTCAGACGCATGCTACCAGGTTCTTATCTGCCTGGGGCCCTTTGTAGTGCTGCTTCCCTTATTTTTGCTGAGGCACTGGGAAACCCATTTGCTGTAGAATGCCAAGGCAATAAAATCTCCTCCTGGTGTGCTAAAGTGGGTCTTTCCACTAGCTGGCTGGGCAACTCCTGTTTTCTACTGCTCCCCTTCCCCCAGGGTAATAGGGGCCTTTCCCATTAATCCCTCTAAGTACCTGGGCTACACTACTGCTGTACCCCATCTTTCTTCTGGTTCAGCTGTTCCAGGGTTTTTTCCGGGGTGAAATTTTCTGGGTTTTCAGAGGTTGATAGGGAAGGTTGAGAGAGACTACCTTTTTACTCCACCATCTTGGCTTCCGGAAGTGAAAGTCTCCATTTTGTATTTTTAAAGTGTTTTTTTTTCCTCAAAATTATCCTGTTGGGTACTTAGTTAAAAAAATAAAATTATCTTAATTTTACACATGAGAAAACAGGATTAGATCCATAAAGTCACTTGTCCATGTTTGCAAAGATAGTATCAGAAGAGGAATTCAAACCCAAATCAAAATTGAATGGTCTCATAGCCTAATCATAGACATAATTTGAAGAAATTTTAGAGGTCATTTAGTCTGATGCCCTCATAATTAAGATGATAATTATACTAAGACCCAGAGAAACCATCTCTTCCTCCTCTGCTCCATCTTCTGAATAGCTACCAAGGGGATATTCATAAAGCACAGGCCATATAATGTTAGTCCACTTCTAAAGAATCTCTGGTGGTTTCCTATTATTTTTAGAACCAAATTCAAACTTATATATTAACACTTAAATCCTTCCACAACTTGATTCCAATCTACCTTTCCCAGTCTTATCAAGATTCCCTTTCATCAGCCCTATGATCTAGGGAAATTAGCCTTCTTGCTGTGCCTCACACATGATATTTCATCTCTTTTTTCTTTTGAAGAATCTGTCTGTTCCCCATACCTAAAATGTACTACCTTTTCATTTGTGACTCTTAGAATTAAGCTGTCAAGTCAACAATCATTTCTTAAGATTTTATTTTGTGCCAGGCATTGTGCTAATTGCTCAGGATAAAAAGAAATTCAAATCTAGCTCCTGCTATGAATATGGAAAACAACTATGTACAAACAAAAGATATACAGGATAAATTATAGATAATCACAGAGGCTGAGAAAATGCAGAGATAAGAGATAACATTTTGTGTTTTAGGAACAGGAAAAAGGCCAATGACACTGGATATTAGATTTTGTGGAAGGCAGTAAAATGTGAGAAAACTGGAAAGGTGGGAAGCAGTCAAATTAGGAAGGGATTTCAAAGTCAATCAGAGGATTTTATAATAGATTCTGAGAGGAAGTCACTGGAGTTCTAAATGGGGAGGCAGGGATGACATGATTAAATCTGATTTTTATAAAGATCACTTTGATAGCTGAACAGAGACCAGCATGGAGAAGGGTGAAAATTGAGACTGGACAACTAAACAACAAAGTTGTAGAAGGATTTAAGTTTTAATACATATGTTTGAATTTGGATCTAAAAATAATAGGGAACCACTGGAGGTTCTTTAGAAGGGGAGTAATATTATTTGGCCTGTGCTTTAGGAATATCACTTTGGTAGCTATCCTAAAGGTGGTTCAGAGAAGGAAGAGATGGTTCTTGGTCTTAGTTTAAACTAAACTAAAGGTAATTGGTAAGGTAATGAGAGACTACAGCAGGGTTTTGCAGTATCAGAGTAGAAAAGGAACTTATATGAGAAATGTTGCAAAGGTATAATCAATAGGACTTGTCTACAGATTTAATATGGGGATGGAAAGGGAAGGAGTCTAGGAGGACACTTAGGGTGTGAGCCTGGGTGATTGAAAGAATTGTCATGCCATCAAGGATAATAAGGCAATTATGAAGGGGGGGAGATTCAAGGCAGAGTGGGAGGCTGGGATGAGTTAAATATTTTGATATATTTAATTGAAGAAATCTATAGGATATTCAATCTGAAAAGTCCAATTGGCAGTTGGAAACACAAGACTGGACTTCAAGAGAAAGTTCAGATTTGGACAAATATATTAGAAAATTATCTGCATAGAGATGATAATTAATGGGAGTTGATTAGATGACCAAGTGTATGTATGCATGTGTATATATATGCATATGTACATAACATCTACATATATACACAAGTATATATATACATATATGCACACATATAAATGTGCATACATACATACATATACTGGAAGAAGAGAAGATGCTCTAGGAGAGAGCCTTGGGAACTTCCATGAAGATCTAGCAAAGGAGATTGAGAAAGAATAGTCAAATATTTCAAGGACAGCTAGGAGAGAAGAGTATCATGAAAACCCTAGAGAAAAGGGAGTAAAGTGGAAAACAAGGTGAGAGTGTCCAGTATTACAGAGAGGTGAAGGATAATGAGGACAGAAGAAAGGTCATTGTTAAATTTGGAGAATACAATTTCAGTTGAATGATGAAGTCAAAAGCCAGAGAAGAGAGTTAAGAGAGGAAAGGATATAGAGGCATTGATTGTAGATGACCTCAAGGAGTTTAGCCATGAAAGATAGGAAAGATATAGG
The DNA here is from genome assembly GCF_900497805.2 of Vombatus ursinus. Taxonomy (NCBI): domain Eukaryota; kingdom Metazoa; phylum Chordata; class Mammalia; order Diprotodontia; family Vombatidae; genus Vombatus; species Vombatus ursinus. The sequence goes on from NW_020954091.1 coordinate 66,562, forward strand.
ATAACACCTAGTAAGAATGGATGGATCATGAGAATGGAGGATATGGGCATTGTCATAGGTATCAAGGAAGCATCTAGGAACTGAGAGAAATAGTTTTTCAGCTCAAGGACTCTGTTCAATATAAGGGTTTTCCTGCTAGGTCTTCCCCAATAAAATTACCTTAAATTTAATTTTATCTTTGTATCCTCAGTACCTTGAACAGTTTGTGATATAGCAAGTACTTAATAAATGCTTATTGATTAAAGTCCTATGTATAATAAGTGTCAGAGTTAGGATCTGAATTCAGATTCTTTGATGTCAAAGCCAATAGTATTCTAACTCCAAGTCTTTTGTAATTTATATTGCACTACAATCATTCTCAAGATTGGTTGGCATTGTCATGACTCCAAATATAATATGAAAGATGCAAGTGCCTTTTAATTGCTAGAGTACTCTCACACACACACACACACACACACACACACTCACTCACACACACACACACACATTTTAGGGTAAGCTACTGTCCACTGTCAGCCTTTTCCCTTAAAGAATCCCACCACTGCCCCTTTGGTCAATGGTGAAAAAGAAAAAAACAAATGCCAAATACTGAGTAGGGAAAACTGAGAGGAAATTATATTTTTTGCTGCCCAAATAACTTGGCACTACAATAATTCTCACATAGTCAGCATCGTTAATCATTGATGGCATAGTTCATGTTTAACAAACTTAAAGTGCATTGACTGGTAATATTTTGAACTCTTTGCAGTCTAGATGTCCAATCTGTGAGAGAGAACACTTTAACTATTGTTTTATCTCATGAATAAAACCAATATAAAACCCGTTTGCAAAATTACTCTATTGATTCCTTGAATCTCATGGCTGAACTATATTAATTAACTGTGAGTCATTCAAGCATATGTTATAACTCAGGGTAGCAATGTATAATTTTTCATATGAGATGCAATATTCACAGAAGTCTCATGGGATCCCTGATACTGTAGAGTTTACATTAATAACCCAGCAAGGGTTTTTTATCACTGAGATCCCCAAAGCACTTCAAAAGATCAATCATACTGGCACTTTAAAAATTTAAATAAAATTGATGTTGCCTTATTACAGTTTTTTTGATGATTGTAATTGAATGGAAATGGAATATAAATCTGAAGGAAACTACACAGTTATGCTCAATCACTTGAAATCATGGTACTAGATACTAAAAATAGATTTTGTGTTTCTAAGATCACACAAATAGATATAGTTTTTAATTTCCTCTTTGATGATATCTGAGGTATGAATTCAGAGCAACAACATTATAGGGATCAGGCCAAAAGAAGTTTCATTATTTCTTAAATCCAAAGAGGTTTAGATATGAAGTCATTGGTAAAGCCTGCTATTCTCTCTTTTTGTACCTATTAGAGTATTCTAAATACATCTCATATTTTCTCTAGAGTCTATAGTTAACCATTATCTATTTAGTATATTTATCAAATAATTAACAACCCTCTTTTCCCACATTAGTCAACTAAGAGGCCTTCCTCTGTGAGATGTTATTAGCAAAAGACTCTTCAAATAACATTTTAACCTCAGACTTAGTCATCAAGTTTCTATGTGATATTTCCCCTTCTCTACGACTTACAGATTCCTATCTCCTGATTGTCTAATCCCAGAACCACCATTTGCTCTGTTTGAAACCCTTTCCCATATTATATTTCCCTAAGTTTTCTACCCTGTCTTTCCAGCTCATTCTTTCTGATACTTCAGGAAAATATGACTTTCAAAAACAAGTCTTCTTCCATCTTCTGCTAATAACTGAAACCTGACTTTTTTTTGAACCTTTCTCCAGCAGAAAGAACATTAACTATAAAGCCAGTGATCTCAATTTAAATCCTATTTGTATAACCATGAGGAAATCCCTTAATCTCCCTGGGCCTCCATCTCTTCCTCAGTAAAATAAAGGGGTTGAATCTGATGTTTCTAAAGATCTAGTCTTGATCCTATGATCTTTGTCAATCTCTACAATGTCGTTCTCTCCTTTTATGGAATATACAGGTCTAGTAGATAAGGGCAGACTTCTTAATCTCTGCTGTCACTTCTTGTACCACCATTTTCTTTTCCATTTATTTCACACAAATACCCTTTTCTACACTATGACTTGGCAATCTTTTTTAAAGTAAGCTTTGTACAAATTTTTGCAGTTATTTACCCTTAGGTTAGGGTCCCTTCCTCCTCAAAGAGTTCAACAGCTAGCTTAAAGCCTTCTTTATCTCAACTCCTACTGTAATGCTTGCTGATTTCAATATTTAGAATTTATGACACCTCAAACATCTGCCATCCAAGCATATTAACTTCTTCAGTTCCCAAACCTTCTTTATTCATTCTGTCTCTGGCAAATATAGGAGTGATACCATCTTAGATTTTACTATATGAAAATGTTCTTCCTTCAATATCTTTACTTTAGGAATTCTAATCTATGATCACAATCTGGTATCTTTTCTCTTCATCTCATGACTCATACCTCTTAAACTTCTTACTTGTGTTAAGTGCATACATTGGCTACTCAATCATGCTTTCCTATATCATCCATGTATTGACTTCACCTTTCCCCCTTCACAATTGTTACCCAATAGTTGACCAGGGTACTCTTCTCCACCCTTAACCACCTTTCCTCTTTTTACTGCTACTGTCCATTCCCAGTTAACCCTCAGTTCTGTATCATCCACCCAGCCATATGCCATACTCCTCTTACACAATAGCGAAAATGTTGGAATTCAGAAACCATGTGTACTGGATATAATATAAATTAATATTAAGATAATCATAACAGCCTTTAAGTTTCTTTCCAAGATTCACTCTTGAATTTGCTGTACTTACTCTGCAATGCACCAGAAACATCATTAGCCTGGAAGCTCACTATATTTTTGGTCTTACATATTGGATACTGGTCACCCCCATTCCTCTCCCTCTGATCATTCAGTTCTTTCCAGAACCTCCATTTTAAGCACAAAATCCAGGCCATCCATGTCTCATTTTTCTGTGCAGGCTACAGTTCTGGGTCTCCTGCAATTTTGCCACAATGCTTGTTATCTTCAATTTTTCTATCTTCTCCCTTCCCATTTTTCAGCTTGGTTTTATGTGTTGTCTTCCCCATTCAAGCATAAGCTCCTTGAGGGCAAGAATTGTGGGGTTTTTTTGCTTATATGTTTGTTCCCAGTGCTCAGCACAGTGTTAACATATAATAAGTGTTTAATAAATGTGTGTTGACTTGACATACAGAACACTTGACATACAATATTTCATTTGAGCATCACATAAAACATCAAAGTAGATACTATAATCTCCATTTTACAACTGAAGAAACTGAAGCTGAAAGAAGATGTGATTTTCCCATAGTAAAATAATGTGTCAGAATCCAGATGTAACTGTGTTTTAATGATTTCAAGTATACCAGTCTACCTACTATGCCAAAAGGCCTCACACTGCTAGTTTAGGTTTTATTCATGATATTTCATTTTATTTGGGCCCTCACCACTTCATATTCATTTCTGGACTTAATTCCTGACTCATTTCTCCTAAGGAATATTACAGGCCTTCTATTCTCTTTATGTATATAACATCACATTATTAACCTCTCCTTCAGTAGATGATGACTAACAACTTTGCTGAAATTGGGACCATCTATTTTCAGTTCCCTCATATGTCCTCTTTCATATCTCAAAATGTCTCTTTGTCTTCACCTTACACCATAGACCATGATGTAGTGTTCAACACTTTCTTCTCTGGAATATCTGCAAAAAAGATGCCTATCCTATTTGATAATGGCCTCTCTTGGCCCATAATTTCAGGAAGGCCAGTCCATATTTAACTAAAGCCCCTGCTCCCTCATCACCTTATTGATATCCTTGCCAACCAGTTTATTTCCAGGAGTTCACTGTTTCCAAACCTCTTCATTCCCACTCCAAATTCTGTAACTATGATCAAATCAGTTCTGCTTCCCTGTGGCCCCATTCACCATTGCTATAACCTACCAGGCCAAGTATTCCTCCTTGATAGCTTCTTCCCTACACATATTATCATCCCCATTGGAACATAAGATGCTTGAGAATAGGGAATGTCTTTGTTTTGGGTTTTATATACCCAGAACTTGCTTGGCAAATAGTAAGCACATGATAAATGTTTTAATTTTTACATTAATTCATTATTTCCTTTCTCTTATCCTTCCTTTTAATCTTAGAGGATAAGGAGATCCTTTTCCTTGCCAAAGTTCATACCTTTACTTATGCACTTCATCCTTTCATCTTTCCATAAGCTTCCCTATTCTTTGTGAAGTTTGCCCTTTTTTCCTCTCTTATTAGTTTATTCCCATATGCCAACTCCCCTTTTCCTTTCACAATGCTCAGATCTTCAATATTCTCAAAAGAAAATTTTCCTTTGCCCTTGCCACCATTGATGCTATCATTTTATATCAACCTTATCAATTCCTGATAAACTCCCGGAAAGATTATTATACATTGTTACCTCTAGTTACTCAGCACTTATTCATTCAAATTCAAATGTGTCTTCTGATCCTACCATTTTTCTGAAATTTACTACTCTAAAATTATTTATGTCCTAGTTTATATATCTGATAACCCTTTCTCAGTCCTAATTCTTTATGACCATTTTGCAACATGTGGGACCATTCTCTTGCCTGAATATATTTTCTTTACTTACTTATTTAATATTTCTTCTGCTTCATCTATGCTTTAAGACTTTTCAAATCTCTTTTGCTGGTTCATGCTGTTCATGCACCTTAAATGTTGGTGCCCCCAAATCTCTATCACCTGGGTCTTTTTTGTACTCTCCATACTCTTTTTGTGTTCTACTCAGTTCTCATTAATAGAATTATCACCAGTAAGTACATAGCTCTCTGTGCTAAGCATTAAGGTTAAAGATGATTACTTTTCCTCAAAAGAGCACTATAATACTCCAGCTAAAAAAGGACACTGAAATGCTAATCAAGCCCAAAGGCTGGAGGTGGTGAATGATGTGTCTGCCTACAAAAGATTGTTCTGTTCAGCAGAGTTGCTGCACTCAGTAGCCCAACTTAGTCTGAAAGCAGCTTTCCAGTGGCAGCAATAATCTGCCTGGCCCAATCTACTGAAGCCTATTGGCTAAATGGCCTGTCCAAAAAAGCTAAGAATTAGGCATGCCTAGCAACTGAGCAACCTGCCCAGTGCAACAAGTAGGTTCAGCTGAAACAGCATTCTCTGCAAGAACAAATATATGTGAACTTCAGTACAACCTGTCTGTCAATGACCTTGTACCTTATTATGCTCTTATGCTCTTAGCATATTTCTGGTTCATAGTAGGTATTTAATAAATGCTTATTCCCTTCCCCCTTTCTCCTATGTTATTCTCAATCTAGATTTGTAACTTTAGTCTCATGTTAGTGAGAAATGACAAAAGTCAAAGTTAATATTTCAAATGGTTTATAGTTAATTTGTTATAAACATTCCCTACACCTAGATTTTGTTTTTGTTTTCTTTTTCATTTCAAGTTTTAGTTTAATGAGATGTAGACTAGTATAGAAGGACCTGAGATTTGGGGCATCATTCCCCATGACTCAGGGCTACAACTTGATTACACTAATAGCTGGGAAAAAAAAAAACAAAATAAAACAAAAATAAATGAGTAAAAATGAGTAAGCAAAGGAAAAAGAACCCAAACATGGATAGTAACTGTGGTGATAGAGGTTTGAGCTCATATTCAGAGAAAGAAAATGGACCTATAAAAGTCACTCCTTTTTCAATGAGAAACATCAAATGCTCCCCAGCACAAAGAGTTCTTGGAAGAACTCAAAAAGGACTTTAAAAATCAAATAAGAGTAATTGATGAACAATTAGAAAATAATAAGAATGATCCAAGAAAATCAAGAAAATTATGAAAAGAAAGTCAATCAACTTGAAATAGAGAATCAAAAACTTAAGGAAGAAAAGAGTTCCTTGAAAACTAGGGTTAAGCAAGGGGAAGCTCATGGCTTTCTAAGACACTAAGAAATCATAAAACAAAATCAAAAGAATAAAAAAATGGAAGAGAAAGTGTAACCTCTCATCAGAAAAACAACTGATCTGCAGAACAGATTGAGGATTATATATCCTCAATATATTATATTATTTATATAAGAATATCCTCAATATATATTCAATATATCCTCAATGTATTATATTATTTATATAAGAATAGTCAAACTGCCTGAAAAATACAATAAAAAAAGAACTGATCCAATATTACAAGAAATTATCAAGGAAAATTGCCCTGAAGTTCTAGAACAAGAAGGCAAAGCACAAATAGAAAAAAATCTACCTATCATCACCTGCAAAGAGATCCCAGGAGGAACTCTTACAGTGGAGGGGAAATGGGGGAAGGTGAGAGGGAATGAGTGAATCTTATTCTTACAGGATTTGACTTAAGGAGGGAATAACATACACACTCCATTGGGTGTGGAAATCAGTCTTACCCTACAGGAAAATAGGAGGGGAAGGGGACAAGAGAGTAGAGGAATGATAGGGAGGAAGGCATACTGGGAAAGGGAGTAATCAGAAGCATCTCCCCCTTCTGAGGAGGGTCAGGGTCAAAAGAAAGAATAGAATAAATGGATGGGCAGGATAGGATAAAGGGGAATAGAGCTAGTTTTTCACAGCATGTCTATTATGGAAGTGTTTTGCATAACTGTACATATATAATCTATATTTAGTTGTTTGCCTTATCAATGAGGGTGGGTGGGGAGGGAGGAAGGGAGAAAATTTGGAACTCAAAGTTTTAAAAACACATATTTTAAAAAAATGTTTTCACATGCAACTGGGAAATAAGAAATACAGGAAATGGGGTACAGAAATCCATCCTGCCCTACAGGAAAATTGAAGGGGATTGGGATAAGAGAATGGGGAGTAGAGATAGAAGGGAAGGCAGACTAGGGGAAGGGGTATTTAAAATGCACGCCATCTTGGGGTGGGGGAGGGGCAAGATGGGGTGAAAATTTGGAACTCAAAATCTTGTGGAAGTAAATGTTGAAAACAAAAAAAAAATAAAAATTACCATTAAAAATAAAGAAAAAAAGAAAAAAAAAGAAAAACATGGAAAAATTTGGACTTATGAAGGAAGATACTATTCACCCTCAGAGAAACAGGTGACAGGTGGAAATGAACATAGTACAGCCTTACGTTTATGTGTATGAGTGTATGTATATACCTATATATGTATGTGTTACATATATGCATATATATGCATGTGTGTATGTATATGTGTGTGTATCCACATTTAATTGTAACCTTCTTTGGGGTGAGTGGAAAAATAAAGTAAAAAGTGCACAGCAGAGAACAAAAGAAAACCAACAAAGAAGCAAAGAAAAACTATGCACTTTTGAAAACAATACATAGTGTTTATTATTTAGGTTTTCTTGAAATGGAAATTTAGTGTTTTATATTCAATCCTCTCCTATGTTCTGCTACACAGTATTTTTTTCTTTTCTCATTTTGTATTTAAGATATTACGTGTGTGTGTATTTAAAATTTTTTTAAATGTATGTATGAATGTATGCATGTATAAATACATGAGGTTGTAGTCACCCTTTTGAGTTTCCAATCTGTAAGTGCCAAGGGAAATTTGGGGAATAAGCCCAGAAAAAGTGACACGTAGAGATAAAATACCAAATGTTTACAATTAAATATTGCAGTGCTTCCTAAATTTAGTGTAAGCAAATTCAACAAATATTTGTCAGACACCAGTTATTTACAAGACATACATTTAGATGTTGGAGATAGGGGAAAAAATAATTACTTGCCTTCAAGAAGCAAATACAATACATTCAAAAATAAGTAAAGTTATTTGAATAGACAGAAAGAATTAAAAATTGAGATGCTCAATGGAAGTAGGACAACTGAGATAAGAAATGAAGATAAATAAAATAAGGACTCTGAATGATGGCAATGAGGAGGGTGGGTATTATAGGAATGGGATATACTTTTTGTAGTTTTTTTTTAAGAAGCACAAATAGGAGAAGCTAGGTGGTGCAGTGGATAGAGCTGTGGCCTTGGAGTCAGGAGGACCTGAGCTCAAATGCAGCGTTAGGCACTGACACTTACTAGCCACGTGACCGTGGACAAGTCACTTAACCCAGATTGCCTCACCAAAAAGCAAAAAGAAACAAAAGAAAAAGAAGTACAAATACATTTAAGTTGAAAAGAGACAAAATGGAAAAATCCAGCAGATATTACAGTAGTACAATAAAGTGAAAATAAACATGACAAACTGAATTGAATAAGCAGCTATTCTTTTTATGCTCCTTTAATTAGGACACACAATTTTTTTCTATGTCTTTTTCAAGGCTTAACAAGGCACAGATGGTATATTAATCAAGAGGGAACCATAAATGAAAATTTGGTTTCATTTATCCATGACTGAAGGATTTGGGGATCAAATTGTAGTAGTTACCAAATTTTATAAAAGAATGTATTTTGACTAAATTTTTTTTTGGAAGAGAAAGAAGAAAAGAACAACTTATCTTACTATTTTGCTTTAGCAAAATAAGTCATTTCATGGAATTATTGTAGACAGGTGACTGATATTTCATATATACATATGTGTGTTTGTGTGTGTGTGTATATATATAGATATAGATATAGATACATACATACATACATATATACATATATAAGTATGTGTGTATGTATAATATGTAAAATCTTGCTGCTCCAAAATGGAATCAATGGTCTAATGAGATTCCTTTTCTCCTTATTCAATGCTTTTAATATATTGCTTTTCAAAGTGAAAAATGAAACACATAGGAAATATTTCCAAGTTCACTCAGTGGAGACCCCATAAATAAATCAATTATAATTCAATTATGTCATTATAATATAAGATAATCTAGAAAAGAACCATCTATTTATAACTGTTTTTCAGGTTAGATAATGTATGATAAAGCACATAAATATTAAATATATCACAAACCCCATTCCCAAATATCCTAAAATGAGAATATGCTTTAAAAACAAAGATAAGGTATATTTCTCATTAAATTATATGTGTGTATATATATATGGGTATATGTATGCATGTATGCACATATGTATGAATGTGTGTATAAAAACATCTTTTGTTTGTTTGATTTTCTCTTCAGTGTTTAAAGACAAAGACAAAGAGGAGAAAATAAAGTAATCTACTTCACTTTTTCCACACACAGATAAAAGACCTTTCCTGGGTGGTGCACAAGTACTTGCTGTGCAATTGACAGAATATGGTGTTCCTTTTATAGTCACTGCCTTAACATGTAGTGTTCCTCAAGCATGGCATTTTATAAGAAATGATATGTGACAGCTTAGGTCAAATTAATAAAGTAATTCCAAACAAGGGCTAACCCTAGGGAGAAGTGTAAAATGTGCTTCTTCTACCCTGCACTGAACCCCATTCACACCCTATCCACAACAAACCAGTCATCACATTTCAATCTCTCCTTTTTGGCAATTGTCCTTCCCCTAGTGATGGTGGCAATGGTCAGAAAGTTAAATTGGCAGTCAGAAAGACCAGAGTTTAGATTTTTAGTTATTAGTTGTGCCACTTTCAATGTTACTTAATCTCTCTGGGTCTCAATTGCCTGATCTGTAAAATGATGGAATTGGACTCAATGTCCTCTACAAGTCCTAAAGATAGGATCTTACTATATATCCTATCATTTCTCTTCCACCAAGGCACTGTGGCTTCAAATGTAACCATTTGATTTCTCAGAATTTCACATTTCCACAAGGTCTACTTTTTCTCCACAGGAATAACAAGTTCATGAAAATTTATTCATCCTTTCTCCCATATTCTGTCTGAGATCATCATCATCATTTTCTACATCATCATCATCATCATTATCACTATAGCTAGCATTTGTAGAGGGCTTTAAGGTTTGCAAGACTTTACATATATTTTCTAATTTGATCCTCACAGCAAATCTGGGAGGTAGGTCATATTATCTACATTTTACAGATGAGGAAATTGAGGCAGATTAAGTGACTTGTCAAGGGTCACACACCTAGTAAGGGTCTGAGATGGGATTTGAACTCAATTCTTCCCACAATTTGAAGTGTAGTGATTTATCTATTATGCAACCTACCTCTTGGTGATAAGTGGGTAGTCTAATAACCTAATCTATGTTGAAGAGATTCTACCTCCATTTTATAGTTTAGCTGTTTTGTTCACTTTCAAAGAGTGCTTTCAGTGTCTTGAAAGTATTTTGAAGGTAAAGAGAAAAATAACAGAGCCTAGTGGTCTAAATTCTGGACTTGTGTTAAGTAGACTTGAGTTTGTATTCAGTCTCTGATTTTTACTATCTGTGTAACTCTACATTAATGGGGTCAGACTCAAATAGAAATGAGGGCCACTAAACCATACAGAAGGATACCTGCAGATTAACATTGACTTGGAAAATTATATATACACATTTTATATAAATATAAACCTATTGCATTTTTCGTTATTTTCAATAAATACTTCACAATTAAATTTTAACATGGTTCGGGCAACACTCAGGACCCATGGATAGTGTTTTGACACCTCTGCTTTAGACAGATCATTGTGTTTCATAGCTGTGACCAGAAATGCTAGCACTAGGGCAAATTTAATTTTCTGTGAGGAGATGTATGTAACACATAAGAATTACTTAATAATTGTTTTCTGAGTTGATTTGAATTGTGCAATAAATATTTGTTTATTTGGATTAGATTCCCAACACTTGGTGCAAACAAATTCTTTGATTTTCTCCAGGATATAGTGATAATTTAAAGTAAAACTGATTATCTTAGTTTGAGGCCAATAGTGAAGCTGCCAGCTCAGTATCTCTCACCCTAGCCCTTTGTAGTTGATGCCTATCCCCTTGCTCCTGGAGGCTACTGGTGGGAGCTTATTGATACTCTAAGACCTAACTCTAACTTTTATAACTTTGATTTTCTAAGTAATGACTGCTCACTGTAGGATCTAAGGGCTTGGTTGTTCATATTACTAGGAAAATAAAATCTCCTGATCTGGCCTCGACGTGCTTTTTTTTCCCCTATCAACTAAAGGGAAAATAACAAAGCTGCCCTCTTATCCATTTGTCCTTTGATTCTTATAGTCTCCCTTAAAAGAAAGTTAATTGCAGAGCTATGAATTGAAAACATGGGGTGCCTGGGTTCCCAAAAGATTTGTGCTTCTGTCTTTCAGTTTCCCCTTCCCTATTATCACATATTTTTAAATGCTGCATAAATCCAATTGGGGAAAAGCAGTGGTTCTCTCTCTGTCTCTCTGTCTCTGTCTCTGTCTCTGTCTGTCTCTCTCTCTCTCTCTCTCTCTCTCTGTGTCTCTCATGTTTATTAGGCATTATATCTACTTTCAGCCTTCAAAATATTTTTTAAAACTGGGTTTCAGAACCAGAACAGAGTTAAACAAAAGCATTGATTTTTCCTAAGATATCTGATATGTCTGATATTTTGATCAAATAATTTAATATATATATCAAATTGGCAATGTCAAATATATGTATATATGCATGCATATGTGGGGGGTATGTGTGTATGTAAATGTGTATGTATGTATTTCCCTTCCCTTGGGGAAATTTCCTAGTCCATACTAACCTATAACCAAGTAAATAGCTTAACATTGTGAACTCTTGTCTCTATGTTTTTGAACCACCATGCTCTTTATTTGGAATACAGATCTTCCTCACTTCTGCCTCATAAAGTCCTTCTCTTCATCCATGACACAGTTCATTTACTACCTTCAAGCCAGTCAATTAAAAAAAACCATTCATTAATTGCTTAATATATACCCGGGACTGTTAAGGGCTGGAGTAAAAAGAAAGACAAAATACTCAAGGAATTATAATATACATCTTATAAAAATGAGTAATTCATGGCAACAAAATAGAAAGAGGCAATCATATAAAATGAAAACATGAATATTACTCCAAATGTCCCTCATTTATATTTCCCATTTCTAATATATGTACTCAATTGCTTCATCTCAGCACAATCTTTATATTACTGGAGCAAGCAATATTTTTGAACCAGGGTAGGTAATGATGAAAGAATCATTTCTTGTTAATTTCTACTATAAATTATGAAATATGAGACCATAAAATATTTAGTTCACAGCATATTTAGGTCCTATGTCTGCCAACTCATTGTGTGATGTTAGACAAGTCACCACATAAATATGATCCTATAAATGTAGTTTTTAGATGGAAGTTTTGATGTTAACACTAAATAATTATCAACTGAAGCAAGAATCTCTACTTCAATACCACAATAGATCAATGAACTCAATGAAGTTCATCCATACCTTCTAATCTTATGTGACTTTTTCTAGGTTCTGCCACAATTCCTCTGCAAGGGGTCCACTCAACCTACTGGAAGACTTTCTCCACATCTTTGACACTATAAATACATATATATACCAATGAAACTCAGTACATGAAGAGCCCATCTCTATTTTTAGTCATACAGCTCAGAATTCAATGGTAACATGTTTCAGGATGAATCACTTGCAACTTTAGTACTCCAAAAACTATGATTTTGGGGGCAGCTAGGTAGCACAGTGGATACAGCACTGGCTCTGGATTCAGGAAGACCTGAGTTCAAATCCAGCCTCAGACACATAACACTTACTAGCTGTGTGACCCTGGGCAAGTAAGTCACTTAACCCCATTGCCTAGCCAAAAAACAAAAACAAAAACTATGATCTTATATGACTCACTAGTTTAATGATGACTCTCTAAATTGTCAAAGGACCATGTTTCCTCTTCTCTTTCCTACTCTGGTCTGCTTTTTAGTGATTATTTCACCTCTATTCACTGTGGGCAGGAAGGGAGATTCAAGGACACACAATTCAGCTATTATGACTACATGGTAACAACTCCAGTGAAAGTTTTACTCATAGAGAGATTGGAAGTAATTGCTTAAATAAGATTTGAGGATTATTTCTGGATTTCATTTTCTATTTTTCCTTTATATAATTGAAAAGTTTATTGTGTCCATGTCAACTTTATCAGTTTTATTAACTAATTTATCTATTAGGATTTGTATAATGCTATTCCTCTGGGCAGTTTAGTAGGTAATCTGTTGGAACATTGGAATTGTGCCTGTTTGAATTGCTTCATATAACATGTTCCGTAGTATCAAATATATTAAGATATTTAAAAGTAACTTGATTTACTCAATAGAAAATTCAAGTTTTGAAGTAAATAATTTTGTTATTATTTCTGAATATTATTGTAATTATGCTTACAAATATTGGAAAAGGCTTAAAGCTAATTTTATTTGGACTTTTTTCTGCTTTCAGTTGGTCTTGTCACTGTTAGTTAATATAATATGATTTGTTTGATTAAATGTCTGGCTAGTGGCTGTTGGCAAGAGGAAGAAAATAGGGGTAGCTAGGTGGCACAGTGGATAGAGCACTGGCCCTAGAGCCAGGAGGACCTGAGTTCAAATCCGGCCTCAGACACTTGACACTTACTAGCTGTGTGACCCTGGACAAGTCACATAACCCACATAACCCCATTGCCTAGCAAAAAAACAAAACAAAAAAAAACAAAACAAAAAAAAACAAAAACAAAAAAGAGGAAGAAAATGAGTGTGTGTTTCTCTCTCTCTCTCTCTCTCTCCATATATATGTGTATATGTATTCACACACATATATATGTGTGTGAATGTATATGTAGATATACATTGCTTATATATTATATATATATATTAAATATGCCTACATATTCATTACTATAACAATAAAACACAAACCTATATTTATAACAATATATGGCAAAGCTCTTAATTAGTTTTTGTGCTTCTAGTCTCCACCCCATTCTCTCCACAGTTGCCAAAGGTGATATTCCTTAAACTCAAGTCTAACCATGTCACGCCCTTTCTTCAATAAACTCCACTGACTTCCTGCTATCTCTAGTATCAGATGTAGAATCCTCTGATCTTTGATGGCCATTATAATTGGATTTCAAGGAACTTTTTAGGCTTGTTGTATTACTTCCCTAATGTACCCCAGTCCAGTCAAATAGACCTTATTCATGTTTATCATACATGTTACTCCATCTCCAATGTTTATGTTTTGCACAGGCTGTCATTCATGTTTGGAATGCTCAATCTTACCCTTACGTCTTAGAATCCCTAGATTTCTTGAAAGATTAGCTCAAACCATTCCTCCTACTTAAGTCATCTGCCTACCTGCTAATGCCTAATGTCATCCCCCAAATTAATCAATTTGTATATATTTTGTATATATTTATTTTGTGCACATGCTTAAATGTAAATGAGTTTTCTTTGCTTTTTAATATATGTTCCTTGAAGGCAGTGATCATTTGTTTTGTAAATTGTATCCCTAATACTTAGCATGTTGCCCGGCATATAACAGTTGGTTCTGGATCTTCTTTGTACTATCTTATCTGAGTCATGACCTAAAAAAGGTGAGTTTCCTCTAGAGTTTGGTTTTGGGTCTTCTTTTTCTTTTATATTATTTCACTTGGTAAGCCATCAGCTCCCATGGTTTCAATTATCATCCCTGTGCTCATGATTCTCAGATCAACTTATTCTTTCCATCTCCAACTGCTTATTAGACATCTCAATTAGATGCCCCATAGACATCTTAAACTCTTCATTACCCACCAAGGAACACATTATCTCCCTACCTCAACCTTTCCCAATTCCAAAATTCCTTATTACTTATCAAGGTTACCACCATCCTCCCAGTCACCAACACTCCCAACTTAGATGTTATCTTGCACTACCTACATTCTCTCAACCCTCCATATACAATTTATTGCCAAGTCTAAGTGATTTTAGATTATCTCTTGACACTGCAAGTTCCTTAGTGCAAGTTTTCATCACTTCACACCTTGACTATTGCAATAGCCTGCTGGTTAGTCTCCATGTCTTGAATCTCTCCCCTTCCAGTCCATCCTCCACATAGTTGCCAAATTACTCTTCCTAAAGCACAAATCTGACAATATCACACAATATCAGACAGCCTCCCCCACAACTTAGCAAAATCCTGTGGTTACCTATCACCTCTAGGATCAAGTCTAAAATTCTCTGTTTGACATTCAGTACCTTTCATAATCTGACCCCCTCTTATCTTTACAGCTTTCTTACACTTTATGCTCCTCCCCCATATTTTCTGCTATCCATTGACACTAGCCTCCTAGTTATTATTTTAACAAGACTGTCCAACTCCAATCACTTTCACTGGATGTACACATAACTAGAATATTCTCTCTCCTCATCTCTGTCTTTTTTGTCTTCCTTGACTTCTTCCAGTCCCACATAACATTTATTCAATGAGAAGTTTTCTCTGATCAATTAATCAAAAAGGGGCAAAAGAAAATCCCTGCTCTCAAAAAAATTACAATCTAATGAAAACATTCAAATAAATACAAAGCAATTTATATACAAGATAAATAGGAGACATTTAATAGAGGGAATATACTGGAATTAAGAGAGGTTGGAGAAGGCTTCCTGTAGAAAATGGAATTTTAGGTGGGATTTAAAGGAAACCTGGTGTTGGGGTCTGAGAGGTTGAGACCCCTCAAAGACTTAAGTACAGGACTGGGTTGTCTGGAATGAACTCACAGACTCAAGCATTCTTTAAGTCAAGGTGGCAAAGATTTATTGTTATGCTTTTCAGTGGGCAAGGATTCTTAAGGAATCTGTGAGAGACTGAGGATAGAGTTAGGGGTTATATGGAAAAGGGCATGGGAAAGGAATGCCAGGGACACTGATGAGGTAATCTAAAGGTGCAGGTGTCTTTGGGAGCTATGGATAAGAAAGTACAGGGAGCATACCAGACAGGGAGGGAGATGACAGAGGTATGGATCTGTGGAGTCTGGCAGGAGGAAGAGTCCTCGGGCCAGCCAAGGACAAAACTCCTTGAGCTGGGCAAGGCACCCCTCTCTCTCTGTCTTGATGAGAGAGTGCTCTGCAACAAGGGAAAGCCTTTCTCACAAGAAAGGAACATACTAAGGAATTGGGAGGCTTCCAGAGACATGATCTGAGGGCTGGGGCTTGAGCAGCCCAGCACTCTCTCACTCAGCTTTGTGTAGCTGCACCAGGCAGAGAGATAAGGGCGGATGCAGGAATAACTGCTAGGCACAGTGTCCTTGGGCTGGGGAGTGGTTGTCAGAGACAGTGTTTCTGAGGCTAGGGAGAAATTGGGGTCCAAGTACAAGCACAAGCATCCAAACACAAACACCCAAGCACCCCATCACTAAGAGGTCATCAGAGAGGCAGAGAACAAACATGCTCAGGCATGGGGGACAGCTGGAGAAAATTCTTGTCCTATATGTGGAATGGCTGGAAGACCCGTGTCATCAGATCCAAGAGTATGTGTTGTGGAATAAGTTATAAGAAAACTGGAATGGTAGGAGTATATGAAATTATGAAGAACTTTGATTGCCAAACATAGCATTTTGAATTTGATCCCAGAGATAATCAGAAACTTCAGAATCTTCCTAAGACAATTCAGATGGAAGGGATTCAGTTTCCTGGCATTTACCATTCAGGTTTCATAAGCATACAACAATGAGAAAAATCACTTTAATGACTGAATGGAAAATGGTTTGGAGTGGGGATAGATCTCAGGCAGGCAGACCCACTAATTGGTTATTGCATTAATCTTCTGGAAGTAATGAGGGTCTGATCTAGATTGGTGGCAGTGTCAGTGGCCAAAAGGATGCATATGCAAGAGATCTTGCAAAAGTGAAATCAACAAACCTTGGCAATATACTGGATATGGAGAAGTAAGAGATAGTAAGGAGTTTAGGATGACTCTGAGGTCAAAAGCCTGAGGGAGTAGGCAGATGGTGTTACCTTCTACAGTAATGAGGAAGGTAGTAGTGGGGGAGATTTTAGAGGAAAGATAATCCGTTCCATTTTGGATATATTGAGTTTAAAATATTGACTGGACACCCAGTTAATTCAAGAAATATGAAAGGTAGTTGGACATGTGAGATTGGAGGTCAGTAGAGTTTGGGGAAAGTTAGGTAGATTTGAGAATCATCAGCATAGTGATGGTAATTAGATCCCTGGGAGCTGATGAGATCAGCCCCTAAAGTATTGAAAAGGGTGAAGATAAGAGAGTTCAATGCTGAACCCTGAGGGATGTCCTTAATGCAGTACTTAATGTCTTTTTATTGATCATCTCCAATTTATCTTGTATATAGTTTGTTTACACTCAATTGTTTGTATGTTGTCTTCCCCATTAGCTTATGAGCTCCTTGAGTACAAATATTGTCCTTTGTCCTTTTTTGTGTGTGTTTGTTTCCCCAGGCCTCATCACAGTGTTTGGTAGATTATAGGCACTTAATAAATGATTATCGACTGACCAGCTGAAGTACTTGCTAATTTATTGCTCTATATACACATATCTATGTGAGCAGGATAGTATTGTTATAATAAACTATATTTGATATGAGGATGTTACTATGAAAATTATGTTATTGGTACAGTATATTTCATCACTAACCCCATAATCACAGTTGATTAAGTTTACAAAAAAAAGTAAAAATTCTTTTTGTGTTGAAAAGTAACTCTAATTTTCAGCTGTCACTGAAGACTATCCACACATATTTCTCATTTTATAACTGATTTTCTTCTACTAAGCCCTCATTACAACTCAGCTTATTACCATACAGATTTAGATATGCAGGTCAAATCATGTCCCCTGAAACTACATTCAGTAAAAGCCTGATGTAACTTGTTCAGCTTCTGACCCACATGTTTGTCATGACCTGATATTCACATCATACAATATACCTAAAGAACTTCAATTATTGAAATAGTTTTGCCTGTTTTCTTTATAAGCATGAGATGCTTATATCTTATTTATCGTATAATGCTGTAATAGTGCAAATTAGTGATGTGCCAATGCTGCTGAAATAATGAAAACAACTCTGTATCCTTCCACCAAAGGAGTATTTCCTTAATCTGCAATGTTAACACACTCATAGGAGCATCAATTTAGTGCTGGAAGGCACCTAAGAGGCAATTCTACTTCACCTCCCTCCTCTTTTTATAGATGAAAAAAAAATGGAGATGCAGAAAAATGAAGTAAGTTTCTTTAGTTCAACAGGTAAGAATTAGTAGGGCTGGGATTTGAACTCAAGTCATTGACCACAAATTTAGCACAATTTATTGTTCAATGGTTTTCATATTTTGTCTCTGTCATATGAAGACTGCCCTCATACTGACACCAACACTAGCACAAGCACAGACACACAAGAGCTGTATTAAACACAATGTACTAAAGCTTTTATCATGGTATTGTTAAAAAGTAGAAACTTAAATTGTTCCATTTAAAATCAGAATGAAACAATCTCCAAGGAATATGTCAGAGAGGGAGAAACAGACTGAGATAGCAAAACACATACAAAAAGAATGGCAGGGACAGAGAGACAGAGACTGATAGTGAGATAAGGAGATAAATCCAGAGCCAAAGAGACAGAGACAGAGAGAAAAGACAGAGAGACAGAAAGAGAGATTGAAAAGAGAGAGATGGACTGGAAAAGGTACAGAAAAAGACAGAGATAGACAAATGGTTGCAGACACAGAGACAGAAAGAGCTATTTATGTATACTTTTTTCTTTATGAAGTCTTATTAATCATCATTCTCCGTAGTCATAATGAATTGGAGGTAATCAGATTGGTACTATGCTGGGGTTATCTACATGTAACATATACCTGATATTTTCAGTCTGAACAACATACTATTATACTTGTTGAAATTCTCATAAATACTCCAGGGGTGGCCAAAATAATTGACAAATAAAGGTAATGTCATATAAAGTAATGTTGAACTTTAGCATGAAGAGAAAAATTAGTGAAGTGAATGTTATAATCAGAGGTCTGATAGTTTCAAGCTGTATGAAAATGAGCATCTCTTACCCTCTCCATAGTTTGCAGTAGTTCCTCTAGAGTAGTTTCCTTATCTTTTATATGAGAATCAAAATAGTTTTAATATCTACCTCACATTATTATTATGAAGATCAAGTGAGAAGATATATAGAGGGCTCCTTGCAAATTCGAAAACGTTACATAAATATCAATTATTAGAGTAGAATAGTCCTTAACTGGGTTCTCCACAGACCCATAAGGACTTTTTTCAAAAAAGTCCATGAGATTGAATGAGGAAAAATTACATCTTTATTCACTAACATCTAACTAAAATTTAGCATTTCTTTCAATTATGAATTTAAGAAACAAATATTATTCAGAAAAGTGGTCTATAGGTTTTTTTCCAGACTACCAAAGCGGCCCATGACACGCAAAAAAAGCTTAAGAATGCCTGGATTTGAAAATCCGTGACCTAGAACCAACGTGTTGTACTGAGTAAATTACTAAAGTCATAGACATTTTTTGGAGGCAATAAAGGTTAAGTGACTTGCCCAGAATTACACAGCTAGTAAGTATCTGAGGCTGGATTTGAACTCTGGCCTTCCTGACTCCAGGGCTAGTGGTACTCAATCCATTGCACCACCTAGCCACTCCCTAAAGTCATAAATATTGAGACAATTGTAGAGTGAAAATTTGATTAATCAAATCTATCTGAACAGTCTATTAGTTGCATAGTAATTTCTTTGTAATTTGAAATAAATGACATAGAATCTAATAAGTAGCTACTCATTAAATTATCTTTTAAAAATAAATGTTACTATTATAATTAGATGTGATGATTTAGGAAAAAGTTTCTATTGACTGTTTCTATTGAAGAATAATTCTCAATAGTGGTTTAATTATAGGAGAATAATGTAAACTTTTATTTTCTCATCTTATCATTTACATTTTTTCCTTGTAGGACTTCATTACAATAAATATCATTATTAGATAGATTTGTTACATACAAGTCAAATCATGTTCACTGAAGAATGCTTCAATACTTCAAGGAACTGTGATTTGATTAGTGTAGGAGTTTACTTTATAAATATAGATCACAATTATTCTATGACTTTAGTATATGATCTTTGAATTATTGTGACTAAAAAAATGTTACTGTCTATACAAATAGGCCTCTTCGAACTCAGTCAAGCTATTTCTTGAATGATAAACATATTGGCTAACAGTGGGCATATACTCAACATTTTTTCAACTTGACAAGATCTGTCAAAGTTCTTTTCTGATGACTAAATCTTAGAGAACTTCAAGTCACTTCAATTCCCAATGACTTTGTTGGAGGTTCTGTGAAATATAACAGTAATAAAGACTAACAAAATTTGTTAAAACAATAATAATTATTGGTCTTCAGAGCAGAAGCCATCAGACCTTCACTCACAGCCTAATGACTTAATCATTAACATTAGTTTACCTCAAATTCTAGAAATTGGTTATCCAGTTGACTAACTCATTGCAGATTAGAATATCCAATTAAATGGCAGAAGAACAAATGATAGACTTGTCCAAAAGTTTGGACCATAACCAATGATGAGGTAAGTTATGAAAGGTAGATATAAGTACTATGATATTTAAGATATCTTACAATTCTAAAATGTAGAGTCTTCTGAAAATCACATCACTTTTTTTTGGTTTTTAGCAATTCAATGATTATTTACTAAGCCCAAAAGAGGGGTGATGTAGAAGGAAAAAGTAAACAATCTATTTTTTTCAAAATCAACAAAATTAAGTTAACTATAATAATAGGAACCACTGAGTTGCTAAGCAAACATCCAAACACTTTAAATAACTTCTCTGAATATTATTATATTACAACAGAGCATCAGAATTGAAATTACAAATTATGACCAAGAGCCATGTAGAAATGGTTAGATCAGGGGTGGGGAACCCGCAGCCTTGAAGCTACCTGTGGCTTTCTTGGTCCTTAGGTGTGGCTTTTTGATTGTGTGTAAGTTTTCCAGAACCAATCTTTTTATTAAAGGAATTTGTTCTGTAAAGTTTAGATTCAGTCAAAGGGCCACACTTGAGGACCTAGAGGGCCACATGTGGTCTAGAGGCCACAGGTTCCCCACCTCTGAGTTAGATTATATTCATTACTTTCTATTTAAGAAGATGAGGATCTGTTTTAGATATATTTCTTGCAAAATGGTAAAATAACAAAAAATAGTTTGATGCTTCAAGAGTGTGTCAGAAAAAAAATGCTTGTATATAAATAATAATTATTGGAGCAGCTACGTGGTGAAGTGGATAGAACATCAGCCATGGAGTCAGGAAGACCTGAGTTCAAAAGTGCTCTCAGACCAGACACTTGACACTTACTAACTGTGTGACCCTGGGCAAGTCACTTAACCCCAATTGCCTCACCAAAAAAAAATAATAAATAAATAATAATTATTTGCTGTACAAAACTTTTTTGTGTTAAATGTTTTAAAATAAAAATATGAAAATTGAGAGCTCAAAGGTTAAATTACTATATCTGGAAGCAAGGTATAGTGAATACAATGTTTAACTCAGAATAAAATACAACTGGGTTCAGTTTCCTTCTCTTAAATATGACCTAGGAAAAGTCTCTTCACCTCCCAATGCTCCAGATAACTCTCAAAGACTGTCTCTATACTGATGGTGATATTTTTTTTCTTATTAGGAATTAATTCTCTGCACAAATGATGGAATGAAATCAAATGTTTGAAAAAATAGAAATAAAGAAAAAAGAATAAACGTCAGGAATCTAGATTACCATTGCAACAATGACTGATGTGTATGTATGTATATGTGGAATGAGAGAAAGAGAAATAGGTTTCTATGCTTCTATCTATTTGCCTATCTGTATGTATGTATATATGTATGTATTGTGTACATATGTATGTATGTATGTAAGTGTGTGTGTAATTTCATGAGGGCTTAATGTATCTGACCTTAATTTACAAGTATTTTATTATCCCTAGGCTTCAATTTTGTTATTGATAAATTGAAGGTTTGGAACTAGATAGCCTTTGAAATTCATTTCAGCTCTAGTTCTATGATCTTCTGTAACTACATGTTCACAACTAGGCCGGATGCTATGAAGACAAATATAAGTAATATGGTTCCATAAACTGTATTGAATTAATCTTCTTTTTCCAGTGGTAAAAATGGGAGAGGATTGAGGTTTATTAGAGAGCTTTATAAAACGTGGCTTTTTTTAAAAAATCTCTGTGTTAACTAGAACACTGTAATTACCTACACAGTTAAAATTAGCAAATATTTAAGTGATCTGAGTTTGTAGTAGAAAATGGTAGAAATAATAGGCAAAAATAACATCAGAAGGCTGTCTTTTTCTCTAAAGAAATGGTGGAAACATGTCACCAGAAGGCAAATAATAATAGAACTAAAGTGGTTTTTTTTTCCTTCCTAATTGTCTTAGTAGTTTTTAATCAAATACCTCTAAAGGAACAACTTGAAAAACTGCTACAATTAGAGAGATCTCTGGAGGACTTTCCAAATGAACATTATTTGAAAAACATGGTAGAAGCCTGATGATGCTTACTATCACATTAATATGTATATGCCATAGACCAAATTGTATTCCTCCAACTATAACCTCATTAAGTAATCTGCTCCCTCTAATGCCAACTTTATAAGTCTTTATTTCCATAATTATGTCTCAAAACTCAAAAAAGCACCTCATTGATAATTTACAGTGTAGCAAAAAGGGGAAATTCAGAGGTGAAAAAAGGTCTGGATTTGGAGTAAAACAAAAATCTGAATTCAGGTCTCATTTCTCTCACATATTGTTTATGAGACTATGGCAAAATGATTTAATCAATCAGTCACCAGGCAATTGTCTAAGACCAGTATTTGAAAAACCACATTTTTACAAGAAGTTTCTTCCATGTTGTTAAATAGAATTTCTCCATCAATGAGACCAATGAGACCAAAAGTCTGAATTTTTTTAAACAAGTGGGGAACAATGTCATCCAAAAAAATAATGCAGCAGTAGACTTGAAAATAAAAGCAAGAAGAGATGGATTCAAATCCTGACCCTCTCATCTGTGAAATGTTTATCATTAGTTAAGCTTATGTTGTTTTTCTTTTTCACTTAATAGTATTTTATTTTTTCCAATTACATATAATGATAGTTGTCAACATTCATTTTTATTGAGTTCCAAATTTTTCTCCCTTCCTTCCTTCCCTCCCCCCTCACCAAGACAGCAAGCAACCTGATATAGGTTATACATGTACAGTCATGTTAAACATATTTTCATGTTACTCATGTTGTGAAAGAAGAATCGGAACAAAGGGGAGAAAAAAACACAAGAAAGAAAGAGAGAAAACAGTGTGTATGTGTGTATGTATATGTATATGCATATACACATATATATTATTATATTTATCTACTTAAATATTATCTCTCCCCATAAAATAAAAGTTCCTTGAGAGCAAGGATTGTGCCATTTTTTTTCTTTGTAATCCATTGGCCTTGCACATAGCAGCTGTTTAATAAATACTTATTTAATTGAATTGAGACAGTTGGCTGGAACAATGTGAAACAGAAAAAAAAAAACAAATACTAAACTTTTGACACTATGAAATTGGCATGTACATAGAGTTATGCGTAAGAAAATCTTTTCCTGCTTATAATAGAACTGATCCCTCAAGAACTAAAGTGGCTGTTTGGGCTCCAAAGAATGGTATGAATCTACAGGAGAGATATTATCTATTACTGGTCAGAGACCAAAGAGATAGGTAGTGATAGGAGTGAAGATTTGGACCTCTTTGCTAAAGGATTTTCAAATGATAACATAATAAAGTGTCTTACCAATGTCAAATATTATATGTATGTATATTTATATATATATTTATACATACACATATATAAATATATACACATATACAGAGTGTGTTGTGTATATACACGTAAAGAGTGTGTGACGCATACACACATATATGTATAATATGTAATATATGTATTTTGCATGTGCTTTCTTCCCTCTCATAGCTTTTTTTAATTTAAAAAGGAAAATATAATACATAAAAGAATATATGTGTGTATGGAGAGATAGAGATAATATATGAATCTATGAGAAATACATATATATTCACATATGTATATAAATTTATAGGTTATATA
The DNA here is from genome assembly GCF_900497805.2 of Vombatus ursinus. Lineage (NCBI taxonomy): Eukaryota > Metazoa > Chordata > Mammalia > Diprotodontia > Vombatidae > Vombatus > Vombatus ursinus. Next base: position 90,595 of record NW_020954091.1, read on the forward strand.
TACATATTTTATATAATGTAATTTACTTTTTTAACTGAAAGCAATGGGAGAGAAGAAAATACAACATAATACATGCATACACACACACACACACACATAAATGTATATATTCACCCCACTAAGACCTTTAGGACACACTCTATTTTTTATGTATATGATCATTAGTATACACCTATGGCCTCATCAATCTTCCCAGAATAGATTATGCTTTATTTTTTAAATATGAAATTTTGGTTTAAATATGACCTTGAATAGAATAGTACAAGTGTTTTGAGTCAAAACTTCTGTTTAGAATCCTATGTATGACATGTCAGCTTTGTGACCATGATCAAGTAACTTAAATACTTTGAATTTCAGTTTGCTTGGATCTACAGTACTTTCCACCTGATAACCATAAACACATTTCTAATAGCCTACTATATGAATATATTGAGTTCATCAAATACAAAGCAAACATTTTAAATAAAGTCAAACTTGCAGTCCTAGTTAGACAATGTAGATCATAAGTGTACCAGAAACCAAATACTAAAATTGAAAAGTCATGAATAGAACAAAGAAATTTTAATGATATTGTTTATATGTACCATATGTGCCATTTTTGCCAATGATTTGTTGAATAATAGGAAAAGTGAGATTTTGATCAATGTCACAGAATTTTGAAGGTGTGTTTTAAAAACAATGATCAAACAGTATTATTTCATCCCTGCTTCAGAGCCATCTGTCCATTTTATTTATGTAATATATGCATCTACATCTTCATGGTAGAAACAGAGCCACCAGAATTTAATTTATTAAACAACTTTAGGATGACAAAATTTTAAAAATTGAATATAATCGCTTCCAGAAGAAGCCAGGTTTTGGAGGTTTAAAGAACCTTATAGAAACATTTGGAATGTGAATACTTCTCATGGGATGTAACTCACATTAGAATATTTTTTATTTTCATGGACATAGAACATTTGTGAATGTCTGACATTTAAAATAGAGCTAATTAGGTGATTAATTGTTCAGGTGATATTATCTGTTCCGTAGAGTCAAAGAACACGAAAACTAGAAAGAACATTTGACAGTGTCTGGTTCAAAACCTCATTTTATAGATAATGTATACAGGTTTAAAGCAGGAGGGGGTGTGAGGAGCAGAATGCAACCACCTCATGTTCCAGATGAGGGAAATAAGCCTAGAAAGGTTAAATGACTTGACCAGAGTTGTAGAGCTAGTTTTTGTGGCAGAATTTGAACCCAGGTCTTCCGGATACTAAGTATCATGTTTTTGGTTTTTTTTTTTCTTATTGTTTATTTGTGTGTTCATTTTCACTATACTGAGGTACAGAGATGTTAAGTGGTTACCCAAAGTCAGACACATCACCAGTACTATTATGTATAAAAGCCCACGTCCTTTCCTCCTGATTTATTATTCTATATTACATACGACACTAGTGCAAGCTTTAGGAAGATTATACCACTTTGTATGGAGCAACGTTAGGTAATGTAAAGAGCATGGGCCTAAGATACTGGTCAATTGGTTTTGAATCCCTGCTTTGAATTCATTAGTCATGCAGCTTTGGATGAGCTGGGAACATTCTATTTGTCAAGATTCAAAAATACTATTAGATATCAGCATCCTTACATAGTAGCTTCACAGCTTTTTTGCTATAATTTCAATTGTAAGATACACACTTACTAAAGCAATATTTTTTGTTTATTTTTGTTTTAGACTTGACAGTACCTCCATTCTTTTTAAAAATCATTTCATTTTTTTCAACTGACACACATTGATTGCCCCATTGAAAAATAAAGATAAAAATAAGAACCTTGTAATATATATGTGTATTCAATCAAAACAAATCCACACATTAGTGTTTTCAAAAAAAAGTACATCTTATTCTGCATTGTGAGTCTATCACCTTTTTCTATCAACCCACGCTTTCTCCTTGGTCATTTTGAATTAAAGTTGCATTGTTAAATTGTTGCATTGATAAAATTCTTTAATTCTTTCAAAGTTATTTGTAATGCTATTGTTATTGTAGAAATGGTCTCCTGATTCTGATCACTGTGTATCAGTTCATGTAATATCCCCAGGTTTTGCTCAAACCATCCCTTTCATAATTTCTTATGATTTTGTAGTATTGCAATACATTCATGTAATATAATTTGTTTGGTCATTTTCCAACTGATTGGCACCTCTTCTTTGTTCCTGCATAAAAGAGCTACCTACTATAAATACTTTTACAAGTATTTTTTTCTTTTTTTTTCTGTTATCTCTTTCGGATTATAGGCCTAATAGTAGTATCTATGCACAGTTCAGTGATTTGGCAGCTGTAGTTCTAAATCGCCTTCCAGAATTACTGGATGAATTTATTGTTCCACTGAACAGAATATTACTTCACATGACCTTAGTTCTTATCACTAGCAATTGGTTGAGACAATAGCAGGAAACATCTCTCTCTCTTCCTTTTAATAAAGATTTTAGGACTATCATATATTTTCTTAGAAATGTTTCTCCTGGAAAATATTAGAGACTAAGAATATCTGTCAACTCAATAAGACCCAATGAGGTTCAGGTCTAAGGTTTTCAAGCCTTCTTGACTGTGAGGCTATCCTTTTATTTTTTCCCCTTGCTTCTAGATAGAAAGGGAAAGATCCAAGCTTTTTACACTAGATTGTTGCTTCTCAGTAATGTGTATGTATGTGGTACACATTTTAAATCATTAAGACCTAAAGACACAATGTCTCGGCTTCTTTCACTGTCAATGGACTAAGAATTTTCATGTCTTAGCTCAGAAAATCCTTCTTCAGAATGTGATGGAATAAAAAAAATTAGTAAAATAGGATAATAAATACTTTCCCAATGTAAGCAATATCTACCCTGTTCTGAGCATAACCAGAAAATAGCTATTTCTCCTGTCAGGAGTCAAAAATCTACTGACAACAAAAATCATCTCTAAATATATCATTTATAAGTAAAGACCCCTAGAGTATGTTTTCTTGTTTAATGCCAAGAGAATCTAGTCACATTACACCTTTCTTAGTAGAGAAGAATGAAAAGGTGCTTAAAAGGTTATTGTCTAACTAGGTCAAAGTATTTTTATGTTCCCAGTACTTATAAATAATGCTAATTATTGTTATAGAATGATTCGTAATGCACAGGGTAGAATTTCCAAAATGAATCACAGTGTCATTGATATCCTTGACAATATATCTTACATTGGGAAGGATGCAGCTTACTGCAATTCTGTAAAAGGACAAAGCCTTCTGTTATCTACCATAATACTGTCTTCAGTCTAATGTTTAGTGACTATAAAAAAGGTACATTTTGTAACTAATGGTATATCCACCTTCTGTTAGTTTCCATCATTACTTTGGTGAAAAATTCAGGACTCTAGAATCAATGTCTAAATTATAACATTAATATATACACTGTCCAACAAATGCTAACATAATTCAAGAACAATTCAGTAAAGTCACTATTGTTGTTGCTGTGGTAGTTTTTATCTACATAATGCCAACTATCTTATTTGGTTGACATTTTTCATCGACAATTGATTATCTAGATTTCATGTCAGCATAGTCTCAGTCATAAGCAAGAATAGAGATTGGACTACATATATCAAAAAACTCTTTTCAGGATTCAAGTGGTATATAAATTATTATTATTATGATCATTGTTATTGTTATTATAAGCCTATAGTTTCCATGACATTCATATTCAGAACCAAATCAAGTTAATGCATATTTTCTGAATGCCAAGTATGTACAATGTCCAACTTTAGGATACATTTTCACAATGGAATTCAGAAAATCTTGAAGCAGTCATTAACCTTGGTTAAATTAATAATTTTAAAAACATATTTTGATCCTTTATTAGTGATTTAACTTCTGAGTCAGGTGCTACTCAATACTATGTCCAGAACCTACCCCACCAACATTATTTACCATTATTCCTCTGCCCAGACCCTAAAATCCAATTAAGGATGATCCCATCAAGCCTGAATAAGGCTTGTATTTGCTTAACTCTATGGTTTTCTTCTCACCTCTGAAATCTCCTCAACACCCATCTATAATGGTTCTTCTTTTCCCCACCTTTGCAAATTTTATCATGTTATGGTTAAGTTCAAATTTTAAGACCAAAAGTATTTTCCTTATTACTCTAGCCAGAAATGCTTTTTCTTCTGAACTTTTGAATAACTAATCATAAAAGGTTGCAGGAAATTTCAAATTTCCCTTCTCAGAACTAGCTGAATTTTAACACAGAATAAGCAAGAAAAAAGTGAAGAGGAATACAATTTCAGAAAAGTTAGATATGATAAACCTTTGGAGAAAATTGAATGGGAACAGAAAAGCATATACATTTTTCTCTGTGGTACATGGCACCTACACAAAAGTTGGCCAACAAATTAGGGCATAAAAACATCACAACAAATGCAGAAAATCAGAAATACTAAGTGCATTCTTTTTGGGTCATAATGCAATAAAAATTGCATTCAATAAAAGGCTATGGAAAGATAGATTAAAAACTAATTACAAACTAAATAATAATCCAAAAGAATGAGTGGGTCAAAAAATACAGAAAGAATAACTTCATTAAAAAGAATGACAACAATGAAGCTACATACTAACAGTTATGGGATGCAGTGAAAGCAGTATTTAGGGGAAAATTAATGTCTCTAAATACTCAAATCAATAAAAGAGAGAAAGAGGTCAATGAATTGTGCATGCAACTAAAAAAAATGGAGAAAGAGCAAAAACAAAATCATAAATTAATCACCAAATTAAAAATCCTGAAAATCAAAGTAGAAATAAATAAAATTTAAAGTAAGAAATCCATTGAACAGATAAATAAAACTAGGGGCTGGTTTTATGGGAAAAAAACAATAAAATACATAAACCATTGGTTAATTTAATTAAAAAGAAGGAAACCAAATTACCAGTATCAAAAATATAAAAGGGTGAATTCACCAAAATGAAGAAGGAATTAAAGCAATTGTTAGAATCTATTTTGTGAAATTATATGCCAATAAACCTAATAATCCATGTGAAATGGTTGAATATTTACAAAAATATAAATTATCCTAATTAACAGAGGTGGAAATAGAAAACTTAAATAATCCCACCTAAGAATAAGAATTTGAACAAACCATAAATAAACTCCTTAAGAAAAAATCTGCAGGGCCAGATGGATTCACAAGTAAATTCTGCCAAACATTTAAGGAACAATTAATTCCAATACTATATAAAGAATTTGGGGAAATAATCAAAGCAGGAGTCTTACCAAATACTTTTATGATACATGCTGATAGCTGAATCAAGAAGAGGAAAAACAGAGAAGGAAAACTATAAACCATTTTTTCTAATAAATATTGATGCAAACATTTTAAATAAAATTCTAGATTACAGCAATTATTACACAAATTACAGCATTACAATACAGGATATCATAGCAATATGTCACAAGAATTATTCAATATCAGCAGTTTGGGTTTATACCTGGAATTCAGGGCTGGTTCATTAAGGAAAACATCACCATAGTTGACCATATCAATAACAAAACCAACAGAAATTATATAATTATCTCAACAGATGCAGAAACAGCTTTTGACAAAATATAACTCATTCATATAAAGAAAAAAATGGAACTTTCTGTAAATTGATAAATAATATTTATCTAAAATTATCAGTAAGCATTATCTGTAATGGAGATAAGCTCAAAGCCTTCTCAGTAAGATCAGGAGTGAAGCAAGGTTGCCCATAATCACCACTATTATTAAATATTGTGCTAGAAATGCTAGCTATAACAATAAGAAAATAAAAAGAAATTAAAGGAATTAGTAGAGACAATGAAGAGACAAAACTATCACTCTTTGAAGATGATGTGATGGTATACTTAGATAATTCTTGAGACTGTACTAAAAAACACTAGTTGAAATAATTAAGAAGATTAACCAAGTTGTGGGATATAAAATAAACCCACAAAAGTCATCAGTATTTCTATGTATTATTAACAGAATTCTGTAGCAAGAGAAAGAAAGAGAAATTTCAATTAAAATAAGTGTAGACAATAGAAAATACTTGGGAGTCTATCTGCCAAAATAAATCCAGGAATGATATGAACACAATTACAAAATATTTGTCACAACAATAAAATCAATTCTAAACAACTGAAAAAATATTCACCATCATGGAAGGCCAAGCCAATATAATAAAAATGAAAATGCTACCTAAATTAATATACTTATTCAGCCACATACCAAACCAAAAAAATACTTCAATGAGCTGGAAAAATAATAACAAAATGTATCTGAATGAATGTCAAGGGACTAAATGAAACAAAAATATGAAGGAAGATGGTCTATCTGTACTAGATCTCAAACTATATTATAAAGTGGTAATCATCAAAACAATATGATACTGGCTAAGAAAAAGAGTGGTAGATCAGTTGAATAGATTAAGTACACAAGTGACCATAATAATCTAGTGTTTCAAAACCCCACAGATTGGGGCAGCTAGGTGGTGCAGTGGATAGACCACTGGCCCTGAAGTCAGGAGGACCTGAGTTCAAATCTGGCCTCAGACCAAACACTTAACACTAGCTGTGTGACCCTGGGCAAGTCACTTAACCCCAATTGCCTAAAAAAAAAAAACCTCACAGATCCAAGCTTTTCAGACAATAATTCAATATCTGATAAAAAACTGCTGGGACAATGGAAGACAGTTTGGCAGAAACTAGGTATAGACCATCATCTCACATGATAGTCCAAATAAGATCAAAATGAGTACATGGTTTAAACATAAATGGTGATACCATAGGCAAATTAATGGAGCATGGAATAGTTTACCTCTCAGATATATGGATGGCAGTATAATTTGTGACCAAACAAGAGATATAGATCATTACAAGATGTAAAATGGATAATTTTGATCATACTAAATCAAAAAGTTTTTGCTCAAACAAAACTAATGCAGCCAACATTAGAAGAAAAACAAAAATCTTGTTGGGGGGAGTACAGTAAATTTCCTTGTTAAAGGCCTCATTTCTCAAATATATAGACCAGGGCTTCTTAAACTTTTTCCACTCACAAACACTTTTGTTTTTCAGCAGCATTCATTGTCATTGCATGGTCAGAGGGCATGCACAGTGCAAACTGCACATTCTTTGTATTCAGAACCAAGACTGCAATGAAGTTGCATGATGTATTATGGACAAGCACTGCCAGAAACACCTAGGATTAATTATGCATTTGATTTTGAATTAGTTTTTAGTTGTTGTGCATTCAAAAACCTTTTATTGTTGCCAAATTTTTCTCTACCCCATATAGGGTCAACACCCACAGTTGAAATAGTGCTGACATAAAGAACAGAGTCAAATTTATAAGAATACAGGTCATTTCCTAACCAAAAAATGGCCAAAATATATGAACAGGCAATTTTTAGATGAAGAAATCAAAGCTATCTACAGTCATATAAAAATACTCTAAATCACTATTGATTAGAGAAATCCAAAGAAAAACATGTCTGAGATACCAATTTATACTTATCATATTGGCTAATATGACAGAAAAGGAAAATGGTAAATATCAGATGGGATGTGAAAAAATTAGAACACTAATGTATTGTTGATGGAGTTGTGAACTTATCAAATCACTCTGGAGAGCAATCTGAACCTATGCCCAAAGGACAATAAAACTACCTATAATCTTTCACCCAGTAATAACACTACTAGGTCTGTATCCCAAAGACATTTTAAAAAAAGAAAAGGATATATATATACCAAAATATTTGTAGTAGCTCTTTTTGTCATGGAAAAGAACTGGAAATTGAGGGGATGCCCATCCATTGGGGAATGGATGAATAAGTTTTGATTTATGATTGTGATGCAATTACTATCATGCCTTAAAAAATGATGAGCATGGTATTTTCAGAAAAACCTGGGTAGACTTACATGAACTGATGCAAAGTGAAGCGATCAGAACCAGGAGAATACTGTACACAGCAAAAGCACTATTGTATGATGTTCAGTTGTAAATGGATTAGCTATTCTCAGCCATACAATGATCTAAGACTAAGGACTAAGGATTCCAAGGACTAAGGATGAAAAAAATGTTATTCACATCCCAAGAAAGAAGTGAAGGAGTCTGAGAGCACACTGAAGCATAACATTTTTCTCTGTTATGGATGTTTTTTGGTCTGTTTTCTTTCACAATAATGACTAATATGGAAATATTTTGCATGATTCCACATGTATAACCTATGTCAAATTGTTTACCATCTCAGGGAGGGTGCCAATGAAGGAAAGAGTGAATTTGGAACTCAAAATTTTATAATATGAATATTTAAAATTGTTTTTACATGCAATTGACAAAATATATATATATATATGTTTAAAAAGCACAGGTTAGATAATATCACCTCCATTTTCAGTAAGCTCTAGTTCCTCTCCTTTATTTCTAGAATCAAATATGCAATCTCTAATTGACATCTAAAACATTTCAAAACCTTGATCCTTTCTATCTTTAAAATCTCTTTATTCTTTACCCCCTTCCATTGACTCTACAACTCAGAACCACTGGTCTAATTATTATTCCTCACAGGAGACACTTCATGTCTGCTCTCTGACTTTTCACTGTTTTACCCCCAGCTTAGAATGCTCTCCCTCCTCAATTCAACTTTCTACATTCCCTGGCCTCTTTTAAAACTGGGTTCAAATCCTAACTTTTTCAGGAAGTTTTTATAGGTCATCCAACTCCACCTATCCTTCAATCATTTTCTCCTAAGATTATCTTCCATTTACACCGTAACATTTATCTTGTTTTTCATTGCTTTCCTTTTAATTTTTGCATATTCTTTCCCCTAGTAGCATGTGAGCTCTCTGAGAGGTAAGAGCAGTAGTTTTTGTCTTGCTTTTTATAGAACTGTGCACATAAGTACTTAAATGCTTACTCTTATTGTTGCTTTTATGCTATGCACTTATTAGCACTATGAAGTTAAGAGTAGAAAAGAAAACAAGCTTTTTATATCATCTCTTAAAATCTGAGGTTATACAAATCAAAATATAAACTAATTTTACTTTTCACTTACTTTTACTCTACTTTTTACTTTACTTTAACTTAATCATTTTAATTCCCTTGCAATATTTTAACCCATGCACTCCTGACTTCTAGCACTTTTTCTACCATGCAATAGAAACATTGGTATTCTGGAAACCTTCTCTTGGAGGTTCAATACCTGGACTTCAGGTACTAAAGCACTCTTGACTTCTTAACTTCCTACCCTCTTTTCAACTTCCCTTCTTTAGAATGGTAGTCCCTTGAGGTCAGGGACTGTCTTTCTTTCTGCTTGTGTTTCCATTTTCTACGCTTAGTTTAGTACCTGCCATATAGTAAGTGCTTAAATAAATGTTAGCTGATTAGAATTGAAGTTTTTCCCTGAAGCTTTGATGAACTTGTTTAATTTGTATATTGTTGACTATTTTTATGATGTTCATTCATTTATTAATTGATCAATAAATCAACAAGTATTTATAAAGTGCCTACATGCATTTATTCAACAAACATCTAAATGTTTCCTATGTGCAGAGCATTGATCTTTGGCTTATTGGGATTCATATTTAGAATACCATCTCTAAACATGAATCGCACTACCAATTCCAAAGTCCCTAGTGAAATCCCAAAAGAAGAATCCCTGCATTAAAGGAGTAGAATTCATATTCATTGAACTAACAAGTACATACTCTTCCTATATTGCATTCAAAATAGTTGACTTGCTGTTTCCCAAAATCAGAACTTCATCTCCTGACTCCATACCCTGACATACCTGTGCTACATATCTGAAATGTTCTCCTTCTCAGAATTCCTCACTTCCTTTAAGGAAGGCAGTCAGGTGCCAACTTCTATGGAAATTCTTTCTTTATAGTTTTAGTTATTTGCATGTGCTGCTTCCACATCAAATTATCCTGTATATGGTGAGAGTTGAGAGTGAAAGTTGAATGACAAGTGACCAAAGGTAGATGAACTTCTGTGTCTCCAGGAAGCTGTAGCATGCAGAGCAGGTACACGCTGGTAAAAACCATCTCAACAAATGGGCTAAAACAGGTTGAGAGTAACCAGCAGGTCTCAAACCCATTGGTGAGTTAGGGGTATATCCAACTCAAGAAGGTGAAGACTTTCCCCAGCAGAATGGGCAGATGAAATCAATTTGTTCCAATGGCCATAAAGGTGGCTGAAGCAGGTGCTATGGAATGGTTATAGCTTGGTCAGACATCAAGGATCCCAAGGTCATCCAATGTATCCCAGGCCACTATCACTCATCCTGACTTTTGTATTGCCATTAAAATCCTAAAACTCTGGAAGAGAGACTGAAGCTGACAGCTTTGTGCAACTCTGCCTCACTTAAATACAATTCATTCTTGAGTCAAGACATCACCCCATGATGTAATTGGCCCTCCTCTAAAATGAAGGATAAACACATACTTAACAGGGTTATTGGAATGATAAACTGAGATAATGTGTTTAAGATGCTTAGCAAACCTTCAAAGCTCTTTACCAATGCTACCTATTATCATAATGACAATACTCTTTTCTAGAGTAGCTGGACTGTGCAGTATTATAGGAGATGATATGCAGATCATCATTTAAATAATACTAGGGTTTGAATTGAAAAGCAGCATGGCATAGTGGATAAAAGGATAATCTTGTTCACAGGAAGATATGAGTTGAAGTTCTATATCTGATTCATATTATCTGTATGATCACAAGCAGGTCACTTAAACTCTAAGTGCCCTGAGAAAACTCTATAGTGAAAGAGCTGACCTTTGGAGCAGTGCTGTAATTCTAAAAGACAGAGCTCAACAAGGTTGAATTCCAGCATAAAGAGACAGCCTATACAGAGGAATCCTGAGTTCAGGAAACAACAAGGAACAATAATCTGGAACAAAGATTATGGGAAAGAGAGGAGAGTAACATGCAATGCATCTCCAAAGAATAGCTGGAGATAAATTATAAAGAGTTTTAAAAGCCAAGGTCGAGATGCACCAGAAGGGAATGTGGACTGAAGTGGTCAGAGACTTGTGCCAGGAACATCAACCTGCAGGCTATTGCAATGGTCCAGGCATGAATAAAGGAGGAGTGAGAAGTCTCTGAAGAATCTTGAGCAAAGAGTGACATGATCATGCTTCTACTTAAAGATGATTATTTTGAAAGATGCATGAAGGATAGATTAATAAAAGGCACAGGAGTGCAACTATAGTCCAGTCAAGAAATTAGGAAAGACATCTTGAATTAGAATGAAGGCTGTGGGAGTGGAGAGGGGTGGCTGTTTGCAAGAGATTTTCTAGATATACAAATTACAATATTTATTAATAAATAAAGGTGAGTGAAAGAGAGAGAAGACATGACTGGAAGAAAGGTAGTATCCTCAAATGAAATTTTTAAGTTTGGAGAAAGGCACAGATAAGGGAGGAAATAGTTCTCTTGGGAATATATTGATGTTGAAATGCCTAAAATGTTTTCAGTTCAAGAGGTACAATTTTCAGTAGGTGATGTAATCCTAGAACTAAGGAGAGAGAGACTAGGTCTGGATACATAGATTTGGAAGTAATTTGCATGGACAATTGAAACCATGGTAAGTAATGATATCATTGAGAGAGCACTTAGAGAGAAAATAGAAGACCCAAGATCCAGATCTCAGTTACACCCAAACAGAGGAGGTAGATACTAATTCAGCATAAGAGAATTGGAAAGAGTGGTCAGACAAATAGAGAGTCAAAAGAAAACCCAGGGTAGAGAGAATATTCAGGAGGAGGGGATGGTCAAGAATCCAGTCCTACAGAGAGGTAAAGAAAGAAGAGGAGTGAGAAAAGACTGTTCAATTTGACAATTAAACGACCATTAGGATATGTGGAGAAAGCAATTTCAGTTAAGTGGTAAGATCAGAAACAGATGGCAATAGATGAGATGTGAGTAGAATGAGAAAAAAAAAAGAAGACAAGAAACATAGATGGCTTCTCCCAAGATTTTGGCTGTGAAAGGGAGGGTAACTTTAGGGGATGGTGCAAAAAGTGAAAGGGTTTTTTTTATGTTTTTTTTTTAAATGTAAAGGAGAATTAGTTATGTTTAGTGCTAATAAGGAATAATAGGTAATAAGGAAGATGTCAGTAGAGAAAGAAATATTGAAGGATGAGAGAGAAGGGAATAAGTGAAGGAGAAACTCATTCATGAGAAACTAACAAGTAAATTAATGTTAATCAAAAGGAATAAAAGAGTAAAATATAATATCCTAACTAAAGGACTCTATTGGGGAAAAAAGTTATTATGAACTCAAACAAACAAGTGATCTTTTTCTCTCCTCTATGTAATAGTATCCATTTTTTTGTTACAAAAGGGGAGAAAATCAAATATTGCTATGTAACACCAATCTTTGCTAGAAATAAAAAGAACAATTACTCATTGTTCAAAACTAGCAAAGTATATAAACTAATTTACTGCACTGATGCCCATAATTAATGTTTCCCTACTCTTTTCAGGTTCTATGGTGTATAATGCCCCCTGTAATTTTCCTTAGGGCATCTGTAATACACACCAGTGGAAAATCATATTTACTTTCACTAAAGCAAAGATTACGGTTTGTGCGGTCCAATGAATTCGTTTCATGAACTTACTTTTAAAATATTGTATTCTCTTGAATGGTACTGGGCAAAAGTTAGCTAGGGAAAGTCAGGTTGCAACAAGAAATGCTACTTAATAATGTGGAATACAAAGTTTGATAAGTTATAGCAATGACTATAAACTTTCTCTGGGAAACACCATAATTTAGTTTCTGCTATGAAACTCCCACCATGGCATTGCTCTAGGTTGTTGCATTATTTTCCTAGGAAATACACATTTCAAAAGACTTAGTAAAAATGAAGATGCATTTTCCCTACTCCATTGAGAATAGTTAGAATAGAAGAGCAGGCAGGCTAACTAAAGCATGATATTTTAAATAGAAATCTCTAAGTAGTGTGCCTTTTCACATCTCTGTGGTTAAAATGGCATTGGGGAGGAGTGTCCATAAACTAAAATACCTCTGTCTAATGCAGTCATCATACATAAGTGTCTATAATCGATGACAGCTACTATTGCTGCTTATAGCATCCTCTCTATATATTATAAATGTGGCTGAGAAGGAAAGTGACCAGTACTCCCCAAATTGATCACAAATTATCTTCTCCAACCTAGATAATGATCTCAGTCATTGCCTGCAGGCTTTCCTATTATTGTGACTCTGACTCTGAGTACTAATATCATTGAATAAGGGACTTGCAACATAGCTCATTCATCTTTATGTGCTGTGTGCCTCTATAGCCTTTTAATGCTACTCCATATGCAATGAATACAGTACTTGTTGATATCTGCAAACTTTGTATCAAAACATTTTCTGATCTCATCCCCCAATAGTGGCCAACAGCAGTATTTATTAAGAATCGACTGAATACTTTATATTGTTTTACTGAATGCAGGAGAGAGTTGCAAAGCATAGAAAAGAAATGGCCCATGCCATGCAAGAATTTGTCTATTTCTATCTACATGGCAATATAACTCCCTCAGGGTTTGATACACCCCATATAATCATGTAATTTGTTTTTAAGGTGCCAATGTGGTGCAATAGGGAAGCTGGATGGAATTAGAGTCAGAGGACCTAGATTCAAATCACAACTCTGTCAATTTCCCTTTGCCTTCCTTTTCTTGTTGCTGAGTCATTTCACTCTTTGAAACCCTTTGGGTTTTTCTTGGCAAAGATAATGGAATGGTCTGCTATAGCCTTATCCAGCTCATTTTACAGATGTGAAACTAAGGCAAACAGGGTTAAATGACTTGCCCAGGGTCACATAGCTAGTATGTATATGAGGCTAGATTTGAATTCATGGAGGTGAGGATTCCTGACTCCAGGCCTGTCATTCTATCTATTGTGCCACCTAGCTGTCCCACTTAAGTCTTCCTTTAAGTCCCAGCAAAACCAGATCTCTTATGGGAGGCCTTTCCCCATTCCCTTTAGTTTAGTACCTTCCCTCTTTTGATTGTTTTTCAATTAATTCTGTACAGATTTTGCATAGTAATTTAAATATGATCACCCTCATTAGATTGCAAATTCCTTAAAATTAGGACTGTCTTTTGCTTTCTTTGTATCCCTTATGCTTAGTAAATTGTCCTGTACTTAAGAAGGACCTAACAAATGTTTATTGATGGACAGAGTGGTCTACTATATATCAGGCATTGCACTAGGTTTAGGATTCACCTGAGGTTAAATATTAAAATTATATTGGATCGGCCATATCTAGTTACTTTTGAATTGCTATTAATTTCTTTATCTCTCAAACTTCTGGGACCTCATGCTTGATTTTTATAATAATTCAAAGACCATTTCAAAAGGCACTTAAAAATCATAGCATACCTTTCAAAGACAGAAAATTAAAGAAAAAAACATAACTCATCATCCTTAATGGACTGCTAACACAGGTTTCTAATTTAAAGTCTTTTTCTAGAAGAAAGTTTCTGAAAATGAGTAAGCATATTTTTTAAATGACCATATATGGCAGCTTGGAAGCTATGATGATTTTAATATTATGTAAGCTTAAATTGCTTTGTAAGTAATTTTACTGTGCATCAGCAAAAAAAAAATGCTAGAGAAGAATTCAGTCAATTCCTGAGAGATCTTAGTGGATACAAAGAAATAATTGAATGCTTGACATCTAACTTTTAGGTCAAAACTCGAAAAGCCAATATCTGAAAATAAACTGATATAAAATTGTGCAATTTTGGTTGCAGGCTAAGTTAGTGGTTCCTTAAAGAAGATTGAGTCTGTGACCTGGATTTCAAGAGGTTCTTTCTGTGTGTTAAAGCACTTCAAAGAAGTGAAACACTAAGGAAGAGTTAGTTAAGACCTAGAAGTCAGTTCAGGCCATGAGGACTTGATAGAGTATTTATATGTGATCACTAGACATCAAGGTCACCTATAGATTCTACAGAAATGTTCACAGAATGAGTGCCAGGGAAAAAAAAGAAAAATTAGATTCTACTATTTCAGTTATAAGAAACTGATATTGAGGGCACTTGGGTCATTCAGAGTGGAGGTCAAATAACAAAGTTAGGCCTGACAATTGATTAAGAATACACACACACACACACACACACTCACATATATATTTATATATGTATGTATATGTATGTATGTATTACTCTCCAGGAAATACTAAGCAGTTTTATTTCTATTTTTATCCTATTTATCACACTTGCTTATTGTTAACTAAAGTCAAAGCAAGGTATTTTTGCTATCTAAAACAATTCAAAAGACTACTCATTCATAAAGTTTTAAATCCTTTTTATTAAATATAATTTTTAAGACTGTTAATAATTAAAGTCAAAGTTATACAACTTAATCTATGTGTTGCTTTACTCAATATAAATTTTATAACATAATATTTTTTGATGGTCAATAAAACAAAAAATGGGAATGCTGATTTAGTACAATTGAAGAACTAAATTTTTAACTTTATTTATAGTTGGTTTTCTGTTGTGACATAATATTTTATCAATCTAGAGTCTACCTATGACATTTTTGTGAAAAATGATAAACATAGAAATGCTTAACTTACCAAAAGTCACTAGTAATAGAAAGTGACAATCATAATATCCTCAAGGCAATAGGGGAACTATAGCCATAATACCATAACATTTAGAACTAGAGGATATCTTAGACATCCTATAATCTTGTCAAATTCTATTCTCTTTCTCCCTCTACATCTCTCCTCCTACCCTGCATCTCTCTCAGAGATGTAGTAATTATCTTTATATGATACAGGCAAATATTTTAAGATTTTTTTAAATTTTTAGTGGGTTAGTAGGGGTATTGCTTTAAATTTATCAAGAGACATAAATAAAACAATCATGGTTCAATTGGATCACATTTCTACTTTCAAATGGCCTACAGTAATTATTCAATTAACTTCTCTATGTAAATTTCACATCTTTTGAAAAGATTAACATTGTCTATTGCTATCTTATTGATGACTTACAGATTTACATGTGTATATGAACCACCATAATTTGTCTACTGCTATAGTAGACTGAAAGATTTGTCTTCAGTGGCCAGTTGAGTTCCATTTTAAGCATATAATATTGGGGAGGTCACAACATTAAATAATTTTATAATCTGGACATTAAAGGACCATCAAAGATAATTGCTTAAATAATTTCTCACATATAAGTATTACATATTTAAATACATATGCTTATAATTACATGTATATGTAAATATATATTTGTGTATATATGTATATATGTGCATGTGCATGTGTGTGTGTGTGTGTGTGTGTGTGTTTTCCCTCTAGGATTTAAAATAGTGTAAGATATCACAAAAATTTCATAAAGGTTAATCATCGATACATAATTTGGACTATATATTAATATGTAAGTCATTATTTAAACTAAAATCAAAGTTAATATTTTAACCCTGGTCCATATTTAAGTGCAAAATCTCCATTTATGGCCCAAAGAACTAAAGTACAACTGTCTGTCTTGGATTTGTATCCTTATCAAGAAGTTCTTAACAGAAAGCACTTCTGTAAGCCTGAGAAAAAGCCCTTCTGAGTCATAGTCAGTCAATAAACATTTATTAAGTAGTCATTGTATGCCAGGCACTATGCTAAGCATTAGGGATACCAAAAACAAAAAGGTGTAAGAAGTCTCTTCCCTCCAAAAGCTCACAATATAGTGGGTAAGACAACACATAAAAAGAAGCCGAAAAATAGAGTTGGTCACCCAGCAAGATCTTTGGCTCAATTATGGCAAAACTAGGACATGAGTAGAAGTTTGAAGACTCTTTAAGGAAGAATATTTTTTTCAACAATTAGAACATTCCAAAAATGGAATGGGTTATCACAAGAGCTAGCAAATTCTGTGTCAGTGTCATTGGTTTAGTATGAGATATGATTTAAGAGGAGATTATTGAACATTAATATGTTATAGGTTGAGGATATATAATTGATAATCTCCTATTATTCCATTGGATAGAGTTAAAATCTGGGCTCAGACACTTGCTTAGATTCTAAACAAGTCAAAACCTCATGGTTCTTCAGTTTCCTCATTTGTAAAATGAGCATGATAATATCACCTTCTTCCCAGGGGTGTATCAAGGTAATATTTGCAAAATGCTTTGAAAATCTTTTAAAAATATTTTAGTTTTTTCCAATTTATATAAAAACAATTTTCAACACCTACCTTTTTTTTTAAATTTTGAGTTCTAAATTCTCTCACTTCCTTACTCCATTCTCCCTGTGTTGAGAAGGCACACAATTTGATACAAGTTATACATGTGCAGTCATGTAAAACATGTTTTCATATTAGTCTTGTGGGAAAAAAATAGATAAAACTAAATAAAGCCAAGTAAAATAAAGAAAGGTTTTTTTTTTTTATTATATGTTTTGATTTGTACTAAGACTCCATCAAGTCTTTCTCTGGAGATTGATAGCGTTTTTCACAAAAAAGCCCTTTGGAATTGTCTTGGATCATTGTATTGTGAGAATCACTGTCTTTCATATTTGATCATCATACAATATTGCTGTTATCGTGCGCAACAGTCACCTAGTTCTGCTCATTTCATTCTGCATTAGTCTTTCCAGTTTTTTCTGAGAGCCTGTTCTTTGTCATTTTTTATATCAAAATAGTATTCCCTCACATTCATATACCATAATTTATTCAACCATTCCTGAATCAATGAACATCCGCTAAATTTTCAATTCTTTGCCACAACAACAAAAAAAAAGTTGCTATAAATATTTTTTGTATGTATAGGTCCTTTTCCTTTAAAAAAAATCTCTTTGAGATACAGATCTCTCAGAGGTATTGCTGGTTCAAAGGATATGTATAGTTTTAAAGCCCTTTGGGTATTGTTCCAAATTGTCTCTAGAATGGCTGAATAAGTTCACAACTCCACCTGCAATGCATTACAATCCAATTATTTTATTTTATTTTATTTTACATTTATTTTATTTTTCTGTCTCTTTAGCCAAATTTGATAGGTGTGAGGTGGTATTTCAGAGTTGTTTTCAATTAAATGCTTTGAAAATCTTAATGCAACATATAGTTAGCTATTATTTTTATATATAACACTAGAACTGCCACATGACACAGATCTCTCATTATCCTAGTCACATTATGGAATTTTTGTATATTCCTCTTAAAATAGATCGGCCAGAACTAAAAATAAAACAAGTATGCTTAAAATAGGGCTGGAATATCATCTACCTTCTTTGGGAAATTATGCTTTCTAAACCTCAAATCATATTGATTTTTAATAACAGTTATTGCAAATTATTGACTCATTTTGAACATGGCATGTACAATCTCTAGGTCTTTTTCACATAGAATGTTGTCCAGTCACAGCTTTCCCAATCAATTTCTTGGGTAACTATTCACTTCAATATAAATGTAGATTTTTAACAGTTATACTCACTAAATCTCTCTTTTTTTAGCTTGGGTCTATTCTTCCCACCTATCAAGATCATTATCTTGTATAATAGAAAAAAAGCCCTGGATTCAGAATGAGGAAAGACATAGATGTACCAGGATTTGGGTAGGTCCTCCTGGGATCACGAGGTTGTGGTTTTTAACCAAAAATTTGATTGAAGAAATTTACCCTGATGTGGAACTTTACATACATGAAAAAAAAAAACATTGCAAACAGCAAAGTGGGGAGGTGATGATCAGATAGTGTAAAGCCAAGTAGCTCTAATTATTACAGACAATGCTTTGTTGTGTGTCCAAGTAAGTGCTAGGCTTACATGATATACAGAATTTGGTGGAAAAAAATACAATTAAAAGGAGAAGGTTCCTTACTCTTCAGACCTGGTGAGAATCTCTCCATTTGATCAGACTGCTGCTATCTGTATCTACAACTACTTTCTGTGAGGGAATTAGACACAGCTGAATGTCATTGTCTCTGACTTACCCTAAGTATCCTTATTTTCTAATCCTTTAATCACCTTGGGTTCTTGTCTTCACCTTGGCTATTTCTACCCTGGCACCATGAAATTACCCTTTCCATCTTGCCTCTTTTTATTTCTTGCTCTGAGTTAGGTGGCACAATGAATAGAGAACTGGGCCTAGAGTCAGGGAGACTCCACTTTGTAAGTTCAAATCTGGCTCCAGACATTACTAGTTGTGTGACCTTGGACAAGTCACTTAACCCTGTTTGCCTCAGTAAAATGAGCTGGAGAAAGAATGGCAAACTACTCCAGGATCTTTGCCAAGAAAACTTCAAATGTGGTCATGAAGAGTCAGACACTATTAAGCAATAATGATTGATGTTATTTAGTATTTATGCATTATATAAATGCCTTGTTTGACTAAGGATACAACCAATAGTAGCTATGTGAAAGTTGTTAAAGCTAGACTGCTAAAGCTAGACTCAAAATGGACAGAAATATGCAGAGTATTTTGAGGGTATCAGCAGCACATAATAGCACCAAGTTAGTATACAATGTGAAATGCACATATTTAGAGACATCTACACTACAAATGTTCATAGAAACTATTTGTGCCTAATCTATGATAGAGCCTTCCAAGCTCATTTTGGTCTTATCAGCCACAACTGGACATACTGTACCTTGACCCTAACATAGTGATGTAATTTTACTCCTCTTCAAGGGCAAAGGACAACAACCAGTATACAGCATATTTAATTTAAAATATAAAAGTAATACATTAGTGTCATAATGTCTTCTGCACCTGCCCACACATTTGTTTTTATAGTCTTCAAGTTATTCTGCTAAACTCCGAATTCACTCAATTGTTTTGATTTTCCTCCACCAGAGAGAAGCTCTAGGATTGCGAGAGATTACCAAATCAAAAGCATGAGATTTTATGGTTGACTTAAGCTTTTCATTTAGAGAATTGTGTTTAAAGGCTTTAAATGTGGTTTCCTCAAAAATTCCATTCTCAAAGCTTTCAGATATGTTATTTTAGTTTTTTGACAGATGGAAATATAGGAAAATTAGAAAAGTGACCTGTAGTATTCATATAATTCAGTATAGTATTAGAATCCTGGAAAAGGTTCCAGGATGTTGGTCCAGGGCAAACTAGGTGGGTGGCATATTTAGCATGCTGACACAATGTTTAATCAAGGGTGAAAGCAGGACAGATATACACTGGGAAAGGAGGCTAGTCCTAGAGTTAGTCAGGAAGGACCTAGGATAGTATGTTTAAATGACTAATTACAGGGGCAGTAGATCGGTGAGCAGAGTTCAATGTGAAGAGAGAAGTCAAGCATGTAGAGGGCTCTGTTTTACCAGGGTAAAATAATTCAGTCAGACACAATCCAATTGTTGTGGTAGTATCTGAAGTCTATCTTTTAGCTTTTGTATTCAGAACTCTAGCACGTTAGCTCCTGTGTTGCCAAAGAATTGCACTTGCCAATCCAAGAGGTTGTCATCTCTGTATCAGAAGGTAAAGACATAATTCAGATAAACAGGGTCCATTACGGAATCTTTGGTATATGGAAGGCTGATAATTGCATTGGGTTCTTATTTCCTCCTTCATTTGTTAATTTGTACTTTGGGGACACAATCTGTCCCAAGCTTCTAGTCACAATGGCCAATAGTTTCTGAAAAAAAAAACGTAAAAAAAAAAGCCACAGGCAGCATAAAAGATGCTCTGGAGCTGCTCTTCTAATCCCCACTTGCACTAATGGGTCAGATCCCAAGATCTCAGTTAGCTACTTCTTCCCTCAGGATTGTAAGGGTGTTTGAAGAGTTGGGGTGGCATTTGCAGCCAACACAGGTATGTTTCTGCTCAGTGATTATCAGTTGATGTAAACTTGTCATATGAACTTATTCACATTTAGAAAGGGATCCTTTATCAAGGTAATGTAGTTAGAATAACTGGTACCAAATGTTTCCCTCAAAGTATGTGACATACTCTCCCACAAGTACATATGGAATCTAGCACACTAGAGGAGAATAGATGCATTTAAAACTCATGAAAGGAATTAACTATAAGTTCCCAGAAGTCATTTTGGGAAATCCTTAAGATGTTCTCCTTAGGTACAGTGTAGCTGTTCCTCACTGAATCTAGTTTGACCTCATCTCTTGTTTCAGACAACCACTGGTGACTGCTGTCTCAAGGAATGCTGCTAAGATGCTGATAAAACATTCAAATCATCTGATCATCCAAAGATCATAAAGTTATATTATGGTCATGCTAGTAGGTAGGAGACAGGGACTTTCCTCTCCTACTACCACTATCCCTTGTCTTCAAACAATTTTCTCTAAGGGCCTTGATTGGGACTGCTTCAGTCACACACTGTAATTCAAAATGCCTTGTTATTTTATACAAGTCCCACAGGGTGTGTGCAAGTTTGACTAAACAGTATAAATGTACTTCCTTCTTATCCATTAACCTTAAAGGACATCTCAAGTCTAGTCTTGATTGAATGATTCCATAGCATTCTCATCTGGTTAAGGGAGTTATTTTAATTAAAGTGACATAATTAAATGATTGATTCAATAGATATGTGTAGGCCTTGTTTATACCAAGTTAATATCATTGATTGACTGATTGATTGATTTTTAGAGAGGTCAGGATGTCTTCCATCCTTATAGCATTATACTTTGTTATCCAGCAGGGTCTGGAACTGGTGTCTTCTACTTAATCAAGCATTCTACTAACAGAAAATTACAGAATCTCTGTGTTAAAAGGGATCTCAGAAGTAAAGTCAAACCCATACATAACAAAGAACCCCCTCAATAACATATCTTCTCCTCTAACACAGTGACTTCACTGAACCCACATCTGGCATAAGCTTTCATTATCTTGATTGCCCTCCTCTGAACACTCGCAGTTTTAATATCCTTCACATAATGTGGTGCCCAGAACTGGAAACAATATTCTAGATGCATTTAGATCACAGCAAAGAACACTAAGACTATCCTGTCATCATTTAAGGAAGCTATGCCTTTCTTAATACCCCTTCCCTGCCAAGATCACATTATTAATCTATCTTTGGTGGTTCAGAACACTTGAGTATTTTGTAATGGCCCCAAAACGATCATTAGGAATGAAGCATTTAAGTAACGCAATGGATATTTCTGGTTGATTGACTTTTAGATCTCATTCTTTTATAATGAAAAGAAAGTCATTCTAATTATAATTGTCCTAGGACTGTAGTTTCACCTGAAATATTGTTTTACCAAGCAAATTCACTTTGCTAAATGAGATTGGAGGAAGCTAATTGAATTATTAATGTAGATCCTTCATTACATCATACTAGTACATAATCATAGCTGAACTATACATCGTAGATTTAAAACTTTAAGGGACCATAAAGGCCATCAGGTCCAACTCTTTATTTTCCATGTGAGGAAAATAAGTCAGAGAATATTTAAGGGACTTGTCCAGGGTCATGTAACTAGTATTTATCTGAAGCATGATTTGAAACCAGGTCTTCTTGATCGGTTTCCACTAGCCATACTGCCTCTTTCTATTTAAATAATTTATAAAATGAATGTTTTTGACTGATTTGTAATAATTATAGCCAGTTTCAAATGTAGTAATATAATTCATGGAATATTTGTCTTTTCATTTAATTTGCATTAGGAATGGCATTTCATGTACTTGAATCTTCCCTCCCTTTTGGTATTCATCCAGCATTCTGAATATGGTTCTTTAATCAGCTGTGATAATATAACCACATTGTTAGCTAATGCTTTAGCATCTTAGCTGGAGTGATGTCATGGGACATTTGTTAACTCCAAAACACACTATAGTTGAGGAATTCTATTGATAGGATCATCTAGTAAGATTTTGTCACGGAGTTGGATTCAATACTAATTGCTAACAAGCCATTATTTTAATGTCTGAGATTTTTTGTTGTGTTTTGTCTGATTTCTCAATTCCTTATTTTCCAGAATTTACCCTCTCCCTGCTTTTGAAAACTGGGGTAAACTTTGATTGACCTAAATTTTTTCAGATAGAATTTTTGTGTTTTCCAGTGTGGATAAGGCAAAGGTGTTTTGTAACTTTTTTAAATAACAGAACTTAGGAATGAGTAGCATCATTTTTCCTAAAGAGTGGTTCATTTAGTTGAATGACTATCACAGGGGAGAAGTAATATTTTTTATAAGGCTGAATGAATGTCCTGAAGGAATTCACCTTTGCCTGATTAACACATACTGTTTTAATGATAGCAATAATGCTATCATTTAATGATCATTGCCACTGGGAATTTTCCTGGGTATTGCCTGAGGAAACTTGACATCACCAATATCAAAAACTCTACTGAATTTTTTTTTGTGAAAAAATTGTACATATTATTTCTTCTCATGACTTAATTACTAGCACATTTTCTGAGATGCTGGGAGAAACTATCTGTTAAGTAACTTTAATGCAGGTAATATATTTTAATGATAGTTTAGATTTAATTTTAATTTACTTATAGTTATCTATTTATAGGAAAGTTGTCTTGGAATTTTCCTCAAATACTATTATTCTAGTTTCCTCCTCACTGTTTACATGACCCAAAGAAAATAAGAAAAGGAATAAAAACGTTATTATTCAGGCATGGTAACTAAAATAATTGCAACTGAAATAAGTAAAATGCTTCTGTGTTTTGTACTAAAAGACAGTCAACTTTAACATTATTACTGAATAGAAGGATTTTACAATCAAGTGCTTTGCAAACATAAATAGATCCACTCTCAACTTTTGATAACCCCATGCCTTAAGAAAATTTAGTCCTGATTATGTAGTTCATTCTACTCCTCTTTCCTACCCATGATCCTTTTCTTTCCCATTTTCCATGAAATCTTGCTGGGTCCATGCTCCACTACATTTCTGGTTGCCAGTTGCCTACAGAAGTTCTTATTCTCCTTGTCCTGAAATAGTCTGCTATTTATGGAGGCACAGCACTGTCTCTGAGGTAGTCATCTCTCTAAATATTAAATTCTGCAGATTACACCCATAGTTAAGGTCCCCATCTCTAATTACAAACTATATATCTCTCTATCATGAAAGATTTTTAGTGAGATCACCTTCCACAATTGATTATGGATTGAGAATTAGCTGTCTCTGCTATTAATTCATTAGTTTATTACTTCAGTAAACTTCTTGTTATCTTGGCCTTCAGAAAGAGCTGTAACTGCTTTATTTCTTTTGCATGATTCTCATACTGGGGGGTTTTGAGAGTTCATGAGGAGCAGAGAATATGCCTAGTCCTATATCTTGTTCCACTTTCTTCTCACTATATCTCTATCTCTATTATTAGTATGTAGTATGTAGTAGCAGTAGAAGTAGTAGTAGTAGTAGTGGTAGTAGTAGTAAAGTCAACAAATAATGGCCTTAAAATTCCTTCAGCCATGTAACACTGATCATGAGTATTCTCTTTTCCCTGTATTTCTGTATTTCTTATATAGGGCATTGGATTGAAAGTCAAATAACCTTGAGGAGAGTGAATAATATGTATTCCAAGTTCACTTACATCTTAAATCTATGATCTTATTATATTTTATTATTATATTATATAATAGTATATATTATATTATTATATCTTCTTGATTTCTATATAGGATTCTGTCTAGGATGGCTTTTCCCTCTTCACAAGGATCATTTCCATCCTCTTCAGGAAGAGCCTATTATCTGATGATTAGCTCCAATTGTTAAAAAGCTATTCTTCTCTTTATTCTCTTCTCCTTTCTGACAAGCAGGGGGGAGTCATGACTTCTTTTTTTTAATAATATTTTATTTTTCTTTCCAATTACATGTCAAGACAATTTTTAGTATTCATTTTTACCATATTTTGAGTTCCAAATTTTTTTTTCCTCCCTCTCTCCCCTTCCCTCTTCTGAAAATGATAGGCAATTTGATATAGGTATGTACATGTTCTATCACAATTTGATATAGATATGTACAAGTTCTATCACATAAAACATTTTCATATTAGTCACAGTTGTGAAAGAAGAAATAGATTAAAAGGATAAAAACCACAAAAAAAAAGAAAACAATAATTGAAAAAAGTATGCTTTGATCTGCATTCAGAATCCATCAGTTCTTTGTCTGGTTATTTCACTTTGCATTAGTTCATAGAAGTCTTTCCAAGTTTTTTTTCTGAAATCTGCCAGTTCATCATTTCTTGTTACATAGATTCATATACCACAATTTGTTCAGTCATTCACCAATTGAGGGAATTTTCTTCATTTTCAATATTTTTCCACCACAAAAGGGCTGCTATAAATATTTTTTGCGCATGTAGGTCATTTTCCCTTTTTATGATCTCTTTGGTATATAGACCTAGTAGTGTTATTGCTGGATCAAAGGGTATGCCCAGCTTTAAAATCATTTGGGCATACTTCCAAATTCTTCATCAGAATGTTTGGATCAGTTCACAACTCCACCAATAGTGCATTAGTGTCCCAATTTTCCTACATCCTCTCCAACATTTATCATTTTCCTTCTTTGTCATATTAGTCAATCTGATAGGTATGAAGTGGTACCTCAGAGTTGTTTTAATTTGCATTTCTCTAATCAAAAGTGATTTAGAACACTTCTTCATATGACTATAGATAGCTTTGGTTTCTTCATCTGAAAACTGCCTGTTCATATCCTTTGACCATTTATCAATTGGAGAATGGCTTGTTTTCTTATAAATTTGATGCAGTTTTTTATGTATTTAAGAAATGAGCCATTATCAGAGACACTTGCTGTAAAGATTGTTTTCCAGCTCTCTGATTTCCTTCCCATCTTGGCTGCATTGGTTTTGTTTGTGCAAAAGTTTTTCAATGTAATATAATCACAATGATCTATTTTACATTTTGTAATTCTCTCTATCTCTTGTTTGGTCATGAATTCTTCCTCTCACTATCTATCTAACAGGTAGACAATTCTTTTCTCTACTAATTTGCTTATGATGTCACCTTTTCTGTCTAAATAATGTGCCCATTTTTATATTAACTTGGTATACAGTGTGAGACATTGGTCTATACTTAGTTTGTATCCTATTGTTTAGCAGTTTTCCCAGAAGTTTTTGTCAAATAGTGAGTTCTTATCCTAAAAACTGAGGTCTTTTGGGTGATCATGACTTCTTGGTCTCTCTCTGCTTCTTAGAGGCCATTTTCTTCATTTTCACATTGAAGTCTTTATGAAAAACAGCTAAATCTTTACATAAAGGTAAGATAATTACCTTAACAGATTGTGCTTCTTTAGAAAATAATTATAGAAATCACTAGGAACCAACATAAAGTCAATGTATTTCAAGGGTGAGGCAGTATCACCCAAAGTTGTATATATGAAATCTTCTTCAAGAGGCCACCCCCAGTAAATCGCTGATAGCCAGTGACAACTGATTTTTGAAAATAAGTTTTATTGTTGAAATTCAAAATTAAAAAAAATGAATTTTAAATATTGTTTTTACATGTAATTGGAAAAATGATATATCAAAAAGTTTTATTAAACATTCACTAATGTGTCAAAGAATCATTGGTTAACAAAGAAAACAAACAAAAACTCTGATATATATATTTATTAAAAGTTAGAGAAGGATTTTAGATGTGATACTTCATTTGGGCTTCACAACACCCTGGTAATTTAAGTATTATGGATAATGCTAACCCCAATTTACAAGTGATAAAAATGAGACAAATTGTGACCTCCTCGTAGTCTGATATCTCAGAGGCAGAATATGGACTTAATTCTTCCCTACTCTGAATCCTACTTTCTTTTTTCTATACCATATTGCCTCTAAAAGATGCATAATGTTTGAGAAAACCTAAGAATTTCATGTTCATGGCTACGTTTAGCATCAAGTTCTTCCAAAAACCACTGGCATATTTTTAAAGATTGTCCAAATAGAATGTATTAAATATATAACCCTAAATTCATCCTTTTTTGAAAGCATGCACCATTCTTGCCAGATTAAAGAAAACTCTATCACAAATTACAAAAATTGAAATGGTGTTACACAACATATCCTTATCATAAGCACTGCCATTTGCCTCCCATGAAAAGGTAAAAATAAAAGTCCCATAAAAATAAAATAAAATAGATAGTCTGCCATTTCTCCCTAAGAAAAACATTTGTCAAAATCCCTTCAAAAATAATTGGGAAGGAAATGTGCTGAATTCTATTATCCTCTAAGTCTTTTTTTTAAGGTACATCTGGGCATGTTAAAAGGTAACATTGTTTATGATCAGCCAGTCAGCCTAAGGGTGCATCGCATGATCTCAAATCCTTTTTCACAACTTGCTTCCTCCCTAAACAGCAGGCTTTTCTTGACTTTAAACTTAAATATTTGTATCTTAGGATGACACTGTTTTGTATACTGATAAGTTTCCTTCCAGTGCTTAAGAATATATGTTTTACTGTTCAATTATTCCTGAGTAGTAATTTAACAATTTACTCTGACATTATTATTCAAAGAAATATGAAATTACTCACACACATGTGTATATGTATATTCAGAATAAAAGTTACATTTTATCATTAAAAATAGCTCCATATTTCCTTCCTCCAGAATGCTATCCAGAAAATACGTATCATTTTGCAATAGAAGTAATGACAGTACAACCATCAGAAGTGTGAGAAGCAGCAAAGAATATATGATAGAGTGCTGGGCTTCAAGCAATAAATAATATAGTAGCTAGTATTTATAGTGCTTTAAGGTTTGCAAAGTGCTTTATATATGTCATCACATTTGACCTTGTGAACTACATGGTGTTATTGCCTTCATTTTACAATGATGAAACTGTGACTGAGAGAGATTAAGTGACTTGCTCAGGATCACAAAGCTAGTAAGTGTCTGAGGCAGGATTTGAACTCAGCTCTTTCTATTTTCAGGTGGAGTGTTCTGTCAGCTAGACCATCTAAGAACTGTATTTGAAACCAGCATGTGCTATTTAATAGCTGTGTAACCATAGGCAAATCTCTAAAACTTCTTAAACCTCATTTTTTATCTATTAAAGGGGGATAATAACTCTCATAGTTACCTCACAGACTTCTTATGAGGCTCTAAAGAGTTTTTTGTTTGTTTGTTTTTTACTATAAAACACTTTGCAAACTTCAATGCATAACATAAATGTCAGGTGGGGGCATAGTGTGTAGAAAGTGTACTTGTGTATCTCTAGGCAAGTCATTTAATTTCTCAGTGCTCTAGTCCTGACAACTCTTTGGAACTACAGGTCATGGAGACAACTTTTAGTAGAAGGGATTTCATCATATTGAAATTTCCTTTACTAAAGAAATCACAAGTCCAGTCCCTATCCCTATGAAGGTCAGATTTTTCTCTTATTAGACATATTTAAATCAAATGTAACCCCATTGCAATGCTTTTACTGGGGCCAGAACCAGTAAATCCCCAGGTTTGAGGTACACACTGTCTTACACCCTGATTATAGTTATATAACTAACTGACTGTGTATATATATATACACACACACACACACACACATATATATATATATACACACACACACACATGCACACATATATAGTTATGTAGATATAGTTGTGTTTCAGGGTCATCATGTTATGATATATTTTGCACAACTGATTTAATAGAATGAAAGGGATGAACTACTAAAACAATGTTTTAATTTGTTGTACTGTAGTTACATTACCTTAGATGAGTCATCACCTCTAATGTTAGCAAATGCAAGAGAGTGTCCATTTATCTCTCTAACCCCATTTGCTTGGCTTTTCATTCCTAGTCCCGCCTTCCCTCACATCACTTGAACTCCCTGTGCCACTCCTCTAAAGCTGGAAGCACAGACAAATTTGTTTTCCTCTCACCCATCCACCCATCTCATGATCCACTCTTCTCCTAAATAATTGGATTTGATTGCCTGGTTTTACCTCCCTTCCTCAGACATTTTCCATTTATTCACACACACAGACACACACACATACACACACACACACACACACACACACACACACACCCCTCTCTTTTTTAATCCTAGATAGACCTACAGATTGTCCCTGATTTTTAAAATTGTAGTGAGGTTGTAGTTGTGGTTGTTGTTGCATCCTAGACAATCTCTTAATGCCAACAGACAAAGTTAGATGACCCTCTTTTTATGTTTTTTTAAACCTCTTACTAATCAAGCCTAATGTAAAACCTACTTTCAGAATAAACAGAGACTGAACTATAACTATGCCAGACTAATTTCTGGC
Organism: Vombatus ursinus; assembly: GCF_900497805.2. Classification (NCBI taxonomy): domain Eukaryota; kingdom Metazoa; phylum Chordata; class Mammalia; order Diprotodontia; family Vombatidae; genus Vombatus; species Vombatus ursinus. The sequence continues at coordinate 119,778 of NW_020954091.1, forward strand.
ACACAGTAAGTTCTTACTAATTGTTTGTTGATTGGTTGTCATGATTAAAATAGGTAGGTTCAAATTATGTCAAGGTCTCAGAACCAGCCTATTGGTAACAGAACCAGTCAACTTATTGATAAACCCTTAGCCCGTAGACAGAGGGCTAACATCAAACAATTAACATTATTAATTAATTAACTAATATTAAGCACCTGTCATATTCCAGGAATTGTTTTAGGCACTAGGAACATAAAGATTAAAAAAGTGAATAACCTATGGAGAGGAGCATATGTATAAAGACAAATAAAAATGAAAAATATACCAAATAAATTGGAAGTTGTTGTCTGTCCTTCATTCTCAAAAAGGACCATGACATCAGGAAGATGTTGCCATGACTTACAAATGAATTGGATTTAAGGGAGGTAGAGCTGTGCAAAATCACCAACCTCAGCTCACTCTGTCCTCTGGAGCCATCTGAGTCCTGTGGCAAGATATAGATCAGGATGACTGGAGATGGCCCAGGATACAAAGAGAGACCTTGGCTTTTCTTAAGCTAAGGTCTTTTCCAGGTCTCAGTTTGCCTGAAGCAATGCTCATTCAGTGATTAAGGCTAGGTAAGAAATGAGGAAAAGAATGGCCTGGCCTCTTTTACCTAGTCAAAAAAATCAGTCTGGGAGGGGAAGACCCTCAGGATTTCTGGCCAAAACAGAAGTAATCACTATTTACATTTACTCTGAGCCATCTGGGCCCCAACAATGACCAAGTGAGACTTAGGCTGGGAACTATTGGCCAATCAATGATAGCCAGAGTGATTTGGGTTTAAGGCAAGCCTGTGAACCCCAAGATATCTTGTGAAGTTTCAGTGACTAAAATTTATATTCCTTTGGACAGAGCACCCACAGGTAAGTGTTTGATACAGTTCATGGACAGAGGGAGAAGAGGTGTTAGAGACTTATGAGTGGATCAGGAAAGGCCTCAAATAGGAGGTAGTGCTTGAGATAGATCTAGAAGGAAAATAAGAAGTCAAAGGGGCAGAAAAAAGGAAGGAGTAAATTCTAATGATGGAGGACCAGCTTCTACAAAAACATGAAGTTGGGAGATGGAATATTACATAAAAGGAACAAAATGAAAGACATTAATATCCACTGGTTTAGGTGGTCACACTTCTACGATTTTATGAAAATAGCAATGTTTTGAAATTAAGGAAGACAGATCAACATGTGCCCAGATTGCTGTGACTCAAATGTACCACTAGAATTGCCAATGCCACCAGACATATAAAAGTCAAACTCCCTTCTTTCCTAAAAGCTCTGGTGACAGTAGCCCGCCAGCATCCAATTTCCTGAAAATCCTAATCTTCATCTATGAAATATACTTAATTTCTTTTCACCTGACTGTGCTCAGATTAATCTGAGTAAACAACACACTGTGTTAATGAACAACAGGTCAAAGTAATTTGATAGATGGTACAATGATGGATCGGTAATCAAAAGATCATTAAATAGCAAGTTCAATTGAAGCGTATCACATAATTATCTCAAACACCATTAGAAAGGACAGAGATTGTTCTGTGGGTTGGTGTTTAAAGATGATGATACATCAAAATAAAAGCTACAAGACAGAAAGGAATTGTAGTTTGAAAAAAAAAACATTAAGAAACACTGGCAGAGATCAGGGACGACATAAACTAAATGCACAGAAGTTTCTGGTGGTCAGTGGTTCTTACATTCTATTGGGTGGTCAGTTTTAAAAATAGCAATATTTTGTGCTTTGCTATTTGAAACTTTCCATTAAGTTTGTAACTTTGGAGTGTAGAGGAGAGTGGGAGGAGAGATCTTTTATTTCACTAAGAAAGAAAGCTTATAAAGAAGAAATCCCCTCTATTAGTGCAGCAGAGTATTTACCTTAGTCTTAGACAGTTGTCTGAGGGACTAAAAAGTTAAATGAATACAAGTTCAGTATCAGTGTCAGGAAAGTGTGAAATAGGTCTTGAATTTGGGTCACCCCAAACTCCATAAATATCATATTTAATCATAAGTACCTGTAATGTTTCATGAGTCTTATCAAGAATCCACGAGTTTCAATGTAGGCTCTTTGTTAAACTTTAATCCTACAAGCTTGCTACTTATACCTTTGATGCCTTATCCTTCTATTTTCTCTGAGATCTATCAAGTGTCCTTTCTCTCATGAACTTTTAATCTTGCCTTCTAGGTTCTACCCCCTTACCTGTAAAGATCTTAAGGTTTTCCCTATGTCCTGCCTACCATTCTCTGCTAAATTTTAGAAAGAATAATCTACATTTGCTGCTTCATTTCTTGACCATGCATGCACTCCTTAAGTCCATACAAACTAGCTTCAATCAATACAATCAATCAACTAACTTTTATTAACCATCTCTATCTAGGCACTTTGCTAGGCAGTGAAATTAAAATGACAAACACAAAGCACAGCCTACTTTTTAAGAGCTTACATTCAATCAGTGGAAGCATATTACACAAATTATCTATCTATCTATCTATCTATCTATCTATCTATCTATC
>NW_020954091.1:122309-170616 GCF_900497805.2 Vombatus ursinus
TATCTAACTATAGATACAGAGATGTGTTTATACTATACATATCTATTAACTATAGACATAGATGTGTCTATACTGTGCAAACTATATATGTGTATATGTATACATGTACAAATAATCATACATAGTATATAAACAAATACAAAAACATATGTGTGTATATAATATATATGTATGTATGTAATATATACATATGTGTATATGTATGCCTACATGTATACACATTATATTGGTGAGAAGGTGACTAGCAGTAGCAGCTGCACAAATTAAGAAAGGCCTCAGACAGGATATGGTACTTAAAATAAGATTTTTAGAAAATAGAGTGTAAGAGACCAGAGTAAGGACGAAGTACATTCTAGACATGGAATATAACCTACACAAAGAGGTGGAAACAAGAAAATAGCAAGGAAGCTCGTATGCCTGGGATAAGGAGCTCTTGAGAAAAGAGTAATTTGGAATAAATCTGGAAAGGTGGGCTGGTGCTAGATTGCGAAGGACTTTAAATAGAGGAGCTTGCAGTTTATATTAGAGGCAATAAGCCTTTGGAGCTTTTTAGGACAAGAGGGTTGATATGATTAGACCTGTATTTTAGGAGTATCACTTCACCAGCTATGAGGACAATAGTTTGGGAAAGATAGAGGCAGGAGGCAGAGGATAAAATTAAAAGTCTACTTCATAAGTCCATATACTTGCCTGAATTAGCCATAATGTTACCCAGGATTCCCTCCCAAAACAGGATCCAGGTCTTTACCTACATTAATTAGGTTCAGTCCTAGAGGAGCCTCACTTCAAGAAAGAAAGTGGTGGGAGAAGAAGGGGTTGAAATTAGTCTGCCTCATTATGCCCACAAAGGGTTGAAAAATCAGGAAAAATCTCAAAGAAAGAGCTGGTGAATGACTCATGTCTAGGGTCTCCCATAAAATAGATTAATAAGGTCCCTAAGAGTAAAGTTCCTTGATAAAAAAGGTAGATATCAGAAATAGATCAACCCTATATATTCTTGATCACAAAGAAAATACTTACAAGAAAAAAGACTCATTAGCATGGATTAAGATGAAAAGTGAAATGAGCACAACTAAGATAATGTTGTATATGGTAATGACAATATTGTTTTAAGAAGAACTTTGAGCAAATAAGTCATTTTGACTATTATAAATGTCTAAATTAACTACAAAGGATATGTGAAGGAAGATGCTATCTGCAACCCAAGAAAGAACTTTTAAATTGAAGTATGTATAGAATAATTTTACATATTGTGTGTGTGTGTGTGTGTGTGTGTGTGTGTGTGTGTGTGTGTGTAATGTAGCCATCTCTATGGCAGGGGAAGCAAAAAAAAGGAAAAAAATACATGATTAATTTATTATATGTTTAAAAGGAATAGTGTGTTGTACATAATAGATTTGCAGTTTCAAGCTCAATCTTTTTTTTTACTTTGTTATGTTATGGAAATTGTTGTTCTATTTAACAAATTAAAAACAAAATGCAATATTTAAAAAATCCATCATATTTATTTATAACTCTCCCATGGGTAGTGGCCAAATGTATAAGAATGCTAAACAAACATTTCACTTATACTTTGGATCCACATTACCTGAGTAACTCACAAAGTCCACATCTTCTGACAACTAGACTGTTGGTTGAGCATTCCTAGCCTTTTTTAGCTTCATCATCCCCTGGTTAGTGGGCATCTTTTTCTAGAAATAATGGAATTGTAGAAAACAACTCCTTACAGCCAGCACCACTTCAGTAATTCTAACCTATCAAAATCATGAGGTAGCAGCCAAAGCTGGAAGCTTCCACTTCTCAGGATTCCTTATCAGTTTCCTGAACTCACTGAAAGAATAATAACCCATAAAACAAAGCCAGAGACTTGAGATGTAGTTTTACAGGCTTACCTAGGCAAGGATATTTTATCACTGCTATGTTATCATAGTTGCCATGTCTATTGGAGTGAGAATGGGAGAGAAAGAAGGAGTAATGCTATTTCTTTATAGATCTTATAGCCTATCATATGGGCAGTTCTTTGTGGCTCAAAAATTAATCACTTTTGATACACTGCCCAGTAATAGGAAAAAAGAGGAGCCAACCAAGAGTTTATATAGTATGCTTGTCTTTTAGCAAGGGGTTCAAAGTATATGCCTGACTTCATGGGAAGTACTCAAGCCTATATAACATAGTGTTCCTCTGATCACCACTCCTATACTAATCCTAATTAGTAAATAAATTATTCTCTGATAATGATATAATAGTCATATCATTAGCTTTTGGAAATAGTAGTTTATGGTCCATACGGTTAGAAAAACAATAGCAGTAGAAAGAACCTATGAGTATATTCAAATAAAACTGCCTTGGATTTTAATGTACAGTCAGAAAAAAAGTCTAAGAGAAACTATCATAGTAAAGCTTAGATTGAGTAGGATTGCATATCAGAACAATCTCACTGCACATTTTTGGTGCACTGACTAGGTGTATGTCACTGAGGTCTATATCATAAAATTAATTTATCTGAGTCAAGCACCTATGTTCCATTCTTCTCTGTTTAGGAATTTCCTTTAAAAAATCTTGAAATATCTGTTGATTTGATCACAAGTAAATAAACAAACAAATAAATACATACCACTAAAAAGACATGAAATTTGCAACCAAAAATATGTGTACTAAAAAGAAAAGAGGGTTGTATATAGGAATAATGTGAAAGTTTCTGGGTGTGTGTCACTTACACAGGCACACATGTAAACATAAATATGTATAGTTTTATGTGTATGTGGGGGGGCAACTAGGTAGCAATGAAAATAAAGCACTGGGCTTGTGGTCAGGAAGAACAGAAATCAAATTCAAATTTAGACATTTACTAACTGTGTGACCTTGGGCAAGTCACTTAACTTCTGTTTGACTCAGTTTCCTCATATGTAAAATGGAGATAATAATAGCACATACCAGCCAGGGTTGTTGTGAGGATCAAATGAAATAATTTTAAAATAACTAGGACAGCTCCTGGCATTATATAAATGTTTGGTGGTAGGAGTAGTAGTAGAAGTAGCAGTAGTAGCAGTAGTAGTAATAGTAGTAGTAATAGCTGTAGTGATAGTAATAGCAGTAAAGTACTTAAGTAGATCCATTCCTCCCTTCCTGGCAAATAGAAGGCACTGTATAATTGTTATATGTATGCATGCATGTTTGTATGTATGTATCCATTATACATGTACATGTATATGTGTATATATACACATACACATATGTTATATGTGCAAACATATGTTTGTATATAAGGATTACATATATGTATACATATGAAATGGTTCTGGTATGCGATCTCACTGTACAAACTACTATACATGTATACATATACATATATACAAATATGTATACAAATGTGTATATGTATATGCATATATACATGTGGGTATGCATGTATATATCTATCTATGAAGAGAGAAAGAAAGAGAGGATAAAGTTCAGTTTTTTGTTCACAGAAAATGACTAAACAACATATGTATATGTATGTATATATTGTATACATGTATATGTCTATATGTGTGTGTACATATATTTCAGTCATGTCTGACTCATTGTGATCCCATTTGGGTTTTCTGTACAAAGATAATAAAATGTTTTGCCATTTTCTTCTCCAGCTCATTTTGCAGATGAGGAGTTGAGTCAAACAGGATTAATAATTATGTACCCAGAGTCACACAGCTAGGAAATGTCTGAAGCCAGGTAGGAACTAGGGAATCTGAGTCTTCCTGACTCCAGGCTTAGTGCTCTTTCCACAGGGCCACGTAGCTGTTATACACACACCCACACATACAAACACACACATGTATATATGTATGTATGTATGCGTATGTGTGTATAATATACATATACGTAGGTATGTATGTATACATACACAAGATTTTCTAACATTCCAAAAGCATTAATGCAGTTTTAAGGTATTAAGCCATAGATAAATGATAGATCTATATTAATATATATTTTATTATTAATGTTCAGTTGAATCCAACTCTTCATGACTCCATTTGAGGTTTTCTTGGCAAAGATACTGGAGTGGTTTGCCATTTCCTTCTCCAGTTCATTTTTCAGATGAGGAAATTGAGGCAAACAAGATTAAGTGACTTGCCCGGGGTCATCCTGCTAGTAAATATCTCAGGCCAGAATTAAACTCAGGTGTCCCTGATTCCAAGCCCAGTACTCTATCCAATGTGCCACTCATCAATAACTACTCATCAATATCCATACACGCATATATACTATTAATGATATATATATGTGCCTGTATATCTGTACCTGTGTGTATATATGTATATATGTACATATATGCACATACATGTATATATACATGTATATACACATATCATTCTTTTCTATAAAATATAAGAAAACAACCAGAATGAAAAGTGAAATAATGTGCAATTCTACATTTGGAGAGTTTTATTTTACAATTTAGTGGTATATTTTAAAATTTTAGGGGGGTAGAAAGGAACAGAGCAATCCCTTTGTGGTTGAGATTAATATAGAATAGAACTTGATGGAGAAAACAGACTACATTTATTTTTAAAGCAAACATGAGCATTATAGTCAAAAGGTATAGAATAAGTAGTCAATGACTATAGTAATCTGTTGTTTGATAAAGCCAAAGACCCCAGCTTCTGGTATAAGAACTTAATATTTGACAAAAGCTGCTGGGAAAACTGGAAAAGAGTATGGCAGAAACTAGGCATAGATAAAAAAATCTTACACCCTATACCAAAATAAAGTCAAACTGGGTTCATGATTTACATATAAAGGCTGATATAAGCAAACTGGGAAAGCAAGGAATAATTTACCTGTCAGATCTATGGATAACAGAAGAATTTGTGAACAAGAGATATGGAACATTATGAAATGCAAAATGGATAATCCTGATTACATTAAAATGATAAGTTTTTGCAACAAACAAAGTCAATACAACCAAGATTAAGAGGAAAGCAGGAAACTGGGAAAGAATTTTTACATTCAATGTCCTGATAAGGGCCTCATTTCTAAAATATATAAAGAACTAAGTCAAATTTATAAGAATACAAGTCATTCCCCAATTGATAAATGGTCAAAGGATATGAACAGGCAGTTTTCAGATGAAGAAATTAAAGCCATCTATAGTAATATAAAAAATGCTCTAAATCACTATTGATTAGAAAAATGCAAATCAAAACAACTTTGAGGTACCACATCACACCTATCAGGTTGGCTAACATGACAAAACAGGAAAATGATAAATATTGGAGAAGATGAGGGAAAATTGGAACATTAATACATTTTTGCTGTAATTGTGAACTAATCCAACCATTTTGGAGAGCAATTTGGAACTATGCCCAAAGGGCTATAAAAATGTGTATATCCTTTGATCCAACAATACTGCTTCTAGGGCTGTACCCCAAAGAGATCAAATAAATGGGAAAAGGACTCACAGGTACAAAAATATTTATAGCAGCTCTTTCTGTAGTGGCAAATTGAGGGGATGCCTATCAATTGGAGAATGGCTAAACAAGTTGTGGTATATAAATGTAGTGGAATACTGTTGCACTATAAGAAATTATGAGCAAGCATACTTCAGAAAAACCTGGAAAGACATGTATGGGCTGATGCTGAGTGAAGTGAACAGAACCAGGAGAATGTTGTGCACAATAAAAGACATGTTGTACAATGACTATCTTTGATAAACTTAGCTCCCCTCAGCAATGCCAGGATCTAAGATCCAAAAAGTCTCATGATGGTAAATGTTATCCACATCCAGAGAAAAAACTATGGAGTTTGAATGCAGATAGAAACATACTATTTGCTCTTTTTCTCTTCTGTTTTGTTTTGTTTCTTCTTTCTTGTGGTTCCTCCTATGGTTCTAATTATTCTTCACAATATGATTAATGTGAAAATATATTTAATAGGAATGTGTGTGTGAAGTCTATATCACATTGCATGTCATCTTGGGGAAGGAAAGGGGTAGGGAAGGGGAGAAAATGTAAAACTCAAAAGCTTATGGAAGTAAATGTCGAAAACTAAAAGTAAACTAGTAATTAAAAAAGTGGGAAAAAAAAGTATAGAATCCAGATAGTCACTTACTAAGGGGACAATCAGGCAAAATGTTAGTAAAAGAAAAAGAAAAGAAAAGAAATGGTCCATTGTATTATAGTGATGTATAGCCTGAGGCAACTTATGTTCACTGATTTCAGATATTTCATCTTTATAACACTGGTTACCATGGTAGAACTTTATTGGAAAATGTGAAATTCTGGGTCTGTTCAATTTTTAATTATACCTTCAAGGCTAATTCTAAAAGAAAGTTAAAAAATAATTCCCCAGCTATTATAAATTTATATCACTGTTGTTTTATTACACAGATAAAACAAAAAAAATAACACTCGAAACAGGTTGTATAGAGGAAATAGGTAGGATCATTAAAATATGAATTATAGTTTTTACACTTTTTTACATGAAAGTTATGTATCCCTTTTCACAGCTGCCCAAAAGTTGGTATAGTATGATCAGATTCCTAAACCTGTTTCATCTTTAATATTTAACTACTTCATTTATATTCTTATCCCACAATTTTATACCATTTGTGGGTTGAGGTTCAAATACTATTGTTTTTCTTGTATGATATAAGCAGTATCTCAAGCTATTATGGGGCCTACAGAGGGAAATCATGGTAATACTCTTTGCTGTCTCATCTTATTGAAAATGTTTAAGGCAAAGCAATCCCCTCCCCCACACACCCACACACAGAGTCATATCTCAGTACTTACACAGAATGAGCAAAGTAATTCCAGGAAAAAGTCAGTGCTGCCAGTTTTGGCAGATGCAGTTTCCCTGTGATTTGTCATATCTGATTGGATTTATGTCTCAGTTGATAGCTACAGGCAAGCTAGACAATTTAAAATGCCTATCAATTGTGAGATAAGACCATGTACTTGGCACATGAAGAAGCATTGACATATAACATGATGTTCTCAAACGCAATGATGGAGGCCTTTGTTGAACATTAGAAAACTTTCTCCCCCACCTTTTTATTCATGACCAACACTTCACAAAGATAAGTTAAGTTGCCTCTGTGCCAAGATGATTGGAGAAAAATGTGAACAAGATCTTTAGAGAGTGAAACTTAAATGAGCTCATCTTGTTTGAATGCACACAATGTCTGGAAGCTCCCATTCCATTACATCATGACCTCTAATATTTGGCAGACAACCTCAGCTTTGAAACTGAAAGAGCAAACTGAGCATATGCTTATAGCACAATATGCAAATTATATTTAATATTTACTAATTTTTCTGTCATAGAACATTACTGAAACATTGATTTACTTTGGTTATAATGAGCTTGAAGGAGATTATACTTCTCAAATGCATTATCAAAAATGAACTCTATTCAAACCTAATGTAAGCAATTCAGTCTTTCTTTGTAGCATTGTTAAGGTATTTTCCATTAAATGGTAATGGACCTCATTAATTTTATAGGGATTCCCTGTTCTCATTTATAATGCAAAAAAATACTTTAATTGAAAATATTTTAAGTTTTACTATTTTAATGAATTGTGAGACCTAAAATATTGCTCAGTGAATACAAAAAAACAATTAAATAAATTTGAATAAGATCATTAACATACATAGCACTAATGTGGCATAGGCAATTTGGGAGAAAAATCAGATTACAATTAATAATCTAAGTCCTTTCTTGAAAGTACAAGTGTCTTAGCTCTCATTAGTGAGGGAAATAAATTTTGAAAATCATATCTTCAGACACTATGCAAAGATGTTTCTTTTTTCAAATATGTATAAATGTGCACAGTATGAAAAAGACAAGTTGTCATTTTTTTCCTTTTCAGTCATATTTGTTCACACAGACAATGATAAACATCATTAGTGACATCTTTCAACACTTTTGAAAATGAATAATGAAAAATTAAGAGAGGTCGTTGGTAGCAGAGAGAAATGATTAACAAATTCACAAATCAGCATCTTGTTGACACTTTTTTTTGAAAGATAATCACTAATTAACTTCATGAAGCACAGTTTTGATTAAAACCATCATGAAAAAGTATTGATTCATCCTGGATCTCTCTCTCTCTCACATTCAGGCACACATGAATACACATATAGGCTCAAAGTCAAAATAGCAAATTCTTACTAGATAGAGGCTAACAATTCTAAGAAAAGTGTAAGATATATTTCAAGTTCCACAATTGACTAAAATGTATAGAGAATATAAGAAAGCGGCTGTGTTGCTGTTTGGTTGCTGTTAATTATTTTTAAAATTATGTGATTTGGTAAAGCAAATTACTCCCTTAAGACCTTTTTATTGAAACCATTCCTGCTGAAATTTCTCCCACGGATGTTTTTAAATCACTTGAGCTTTGATAACACAGCATATATGGATGTTAGACTTCTCTTGCATTTTAAATCTCAGGTTTGCCAGAGAACAGGAGGATGTATGCTCAGTAAAGGTCTTTTCCACTGTCACAGAGGATACCCTGTGTAAACACATTCACAATATGCCCAAAATAATGCTAAGCAGTGGAGATACAATCTTTAAGACAGTAATGGTTAGGGTGGAGCCAAGATGGTGGAGGGAAAGCAGTGACTTGCTTGAGCCCTCTCCCCAAACCCCTCCAAAAATAGCTCTAAACAAATTCTAAAGCAGTAGAACCCAAAAAAAGTCAGAGTGAAACAAATTTCCAGTCAAAGACAGCCTGGATGGTTAATCAGAAAGGTATATCACGCCAGGTAGGGAGAGGAGTGCAGTGCGCTGTGGGCACACAGGCCTCAGAAACCTTGGAGCAGGCCTCAGAGGGCTGAATCACAGCAACTGTGGTGGTTTCCAGAGTTCTCAACCCAGGAACACCAAAGACAGCTTAGAACGTCAGTGGGAAAAGTCTGTGACTGTGGTGAGAGAAGGAGCTAGGTCTTAGCCATCCCCGGGGCTGCGGCTGTTTCTTGAGCTTCCAGCCCACAGACTGAGGGGGAATCGTGTGGCCGATCAGAGGGGGATTTCAGGGATCTCTTTGCCAGTGCAGAGGTACGAATCTCTTGCATTGCAAAGGTTTGGATCTGGGTCACAGTTCTGAGGAGTGGTCCTGGGGCGAGGAAGAGCAATGGTGTGGTAGAGCTTGTTGTGGTGGTGGAGAGGAAACACCTAACCCCTTATCATAGCACCTTGGAAGAACTGAAAATTTTCAGGTCCCTGGAAGTATCTCTGAAAACAGCTGTACAAACCTCCAAAGCTTGGGACAGTACATTCTCCACATTGGGAGCAGACTTTTACCTTAACAAAGAGATTAAAACTCAAGTAATAGGGATCATGAGTAAGCAATGCAAAAAGAGTCAGACTATATTATCTTACTTTGGGGACAAAGAAGATCAACACATACAACCAGAAGAAGACAACAAAGTCAAAGCTCCTACATCCAAAGCCTCCAAGAAAAATATAAATCAGTCCCAGGCCTTGGAAGAGCTCAAAAGGGATTTTGAGAAGCAAGTAAGAAGTAGAGGAAAAACTGAGAGTTTTGCAAGAAAATCATGAAAAACAAGTTAACAGCTTGCTAAAGGACACCCAAAAAAATACTGAAGAAAATAACACCTTAAAAAATAGCCTAACCCAGATGGCAAAAGAGGTCCAAAAAGCCAATGAAGAGAAGAATGCCCTAAAGAGCAAAATTGGACAAATGGAAAAGGAAGGCCAAAAGTTTACTGAAGAAAATGCTTCCTTAAAAATTAGAATGGAGCAATAGGAAGCTAGTGACTTTATGAGAAATCAAGACACTGTAAAACAAATCCAAAAGAATGAAAAATTAGAAAACAATGTGAAATATGTCATTGGAAAAACAACTGACCTGGAAAATAGATCCAGGAGAGAGAATTTAAAAATTATTGGACTATCTGAAAGCCATGATCAAAAAATTGCCTAGATGTCATCTTTCAAGAAATTATCAAGGAAAACTGTCCTGACATTTTAGAACCAGAGGGCAAAATAGAAATTGAAAGAATCCACTGATCTCCTCCTGAAACAGATCCCCAAAGGAAAAGTCTTAGGAATATTGTAGCAAAATTCCAGAGCTCCCAGATCAAGGAGAAAATATTACAAGCAGCCAGAAAGAAACAATTCAAGTATTGTGGAAACACAATCAGGATAACACAAGATTTAGCAGCTTCTACATTAAGGGACCACAGGGCATGGAATATAATATTCCAGAGGGCAAAGGAGATAGGATTACAACCAAGAATCACCTACCCAGCAAAACTGAGTATACCCCTTCAGGGAAAAAAAATGGTCATTCAGTGAAATAGAGGACTTTCAAGCATTCTTGATGAAAAGACCAAAACTGAATAGAAAATTTGATTTTCAAATACAAGACCCAAGTGGAACATGAAGAAGTAAATAGGAAAGAGATAATCGTAAGAGACTTATTATGGTTGAACTGTTTACATTCCTGCATGGAAAGATGATATTTGTAACTCATGAGACCTTTGTCAGTATTAGGGTAGTTGGAGGGGAAAAAATTATATGTACATATATACAAATATAGATAGACAGACAGACAGATAGATAGATAGATAGATAGATAGATAGATAGAGGGCACAGAGTGAGTTGAAAATAAAGGGGTCATATCTGGAGAACAAAATTAAGGGGTGAGAGAGGATTATAGTAGGAGGAGAAAGGGAGAGGTAGAATGAGGTAAATTATCTCACAAAAAAAAGAGAAAATGAAAGGCTCTTATAGTGGAGGGGAAATGGGGGAAGGTGAGAGGGAATGAGTGAATCTTATTCTCATAGATTTTGACTTAAGGAGGGAATAACATACACACTCAACTGGGTATGGAAATCTATCTTACCCTACAGAAAAATGTGGGGAAAAGGGGACAAGAGAGTAGGGGAATGATAGAGAGGAGGGCAGATTGGGAAATGGGGTAATCAGAAGAAGTACTTCTGAGGAGAGTCAGGGTCAAAAGAAAGAATAGAATAAATGGGGGGGCAGGATAGGATTAAGGGAAATAGAGTTAGTTTTTCACAGCATGTCTACTATAGAAGTGTTTTGCATAACTACACATATATAACCTATATTTAGTTGCTTGCCTTATCAATGAGGGTGGGTGGGGAGGGAGGAAGGGAGAAAATTTGGAACCTAAAGTTTTAAAAACACATGTTTAAAAAAATGTTTTCACATGCAACCGGAAATAAGAAATACAGGAAATGGGGTACAGAAATCCATCCTGACCTACAGGAAATTTGAATGGGGAAGGGGATAAGAGAAGGGGTGGAGAAATAGAAGAGAAGGCAGACTAGGGGAAGGGGTATTCAGAATGCATGCCATCTTGGGGTTGGGGGAGGGGCAAGATGGGATGAAAATTTGGAACTCAAAATCTTGGTGAAGTAAATGTTGAAAACAAAAAAAATAAAAAATTACCATAATATAATAAAAATAAAACAGTAATGGTTCCTGCCCTCAAGGAATTTACTTTTTAATGGGGGGCTTGATAAGCAGAACTGGTGTTTTGATCTTTTGAGTCACAAGGATGTTCAGCAGAACCACAGAGGAATCAAATTATGACAAGTTAAGTAGTAAGAAGATAGTCAGGATGATTTCTGGTAGAAGGATCTGGTAATCTAGAGATTGCCCTAGAGAGAACAAGCCCTATAGGAGGAGCCATGATGGTAGAGTAGAGGCAGCATTCCAGCCAAACCTTCCTTGAATTCCCTTCCAAACAACTTTACAATAATGGAACAAATCTAGTTCTGGAGTGGCATAAGCCACAAAAGGTTGTGGTGAAATATTTTCCAGTTCAAGACAACTTAAGAGACTGAATGACAGGTCTGTGACATTGGGCTAGACCCTGGCCCAGAGCATACATGGCTGTAACACCAGCAGCAAGCAATAGAGGTGGCTGTCACATTAACAGTTGAAGCTTGGATAGCTCTCAGTTCAGAGATAGTAAGGGTATTTGACAAGTGTTTAGATAGAAATAACAGGAAAATTCTGTACCAGCACAGGATGCAGAACAGGGCCTGTTTGGTAACTCTACTGCTCATACCCATTTCTGGGTCACAGTTCCAGGCCATAGCAGAGCACTTGTAGTCAAAAGGGAAAGGGAACACTTGTCAGAATTTTAGGAATTTCAGGAAGTGCTTGCAATTGCAAGACACCAGGGGCATTAGTTCTAGGCCATTGAGGAGTGCTAAAATTCGAGGTTGCAACAGATCAAGGCCCCTACTTGTGCAAAAACCAGGGGATAGACTAGAAGAGCAGTGACAATACCTGTCCCCAGATTACACCGTCTTGGAAGCACTGAAAACTTATAGAACCCAGAATAGCTATGAAAATAACAGGGTGAAAAAGTGACAGTTCTCCCCTACTCCAACTCAAGATGAGCAGAGACAAACTTAAAGTTTTAACATAAAGTCCAAAGTCAACAAATAGGCTGGAGAAGTTAGCAAACAACAACAAAAATAAGCTGAACATAAAAAGCTACTTGATAGCAGGGAAAAGGGTACTGTTATTATCCCTATTATATAGCTAAGGAAATTGAGGAAAGTAGAGGTTAAGTGATTTGCTCAAGGTTATACAAGTAGTAAATGCTTGAGATCAAATTCAAACTCAGAACTTCTTGAGTCTAGGCCCATTGCTCTATTCTCTGTCCATTTAGCTGCCCCTTCAATCTAAGTTCATTATCATATAAGAGAAAAATGAAATGGAAGAGGGGAACTATTTTTTTAATATTTAAAATTGTTCCTAAATTTCTAATGGTTTCCAACTAATGAAGTAACATTTAGTCTTAGTGGAAGTTAGGAAAATGGTGTGAATCCAGTGCTGTCCTGTGTCACATAAATTAGCTACAGTCTTTTCCTTAAGAGTTAAATTGAGCAATTAATGAGATTACATGGGGGATAGCCATTAACCATCATATCAGAATAGGAGCTAAAAAAACCTTTACAGTTATAGAAAATAAGCTGACATTCCACAAAGCCACTGGACTTTGTCTAAGTGGGTCAGAAGGATTATATGTTTCTTATGCTCTAAATGCCACAACCAGTGAACTAAATGACAGTAATTACATTAAAAAGAAACATTGTTAAGGGGTGTTCTTCCATTCTGCCCCCATAATTTCACACCTGTAATTGTCTCCAGGCTATAGAATTCAGTGCATGGTAGGCTGATCACAGACCATCTAGTTATGGAAGTAATTAGTTCATTGTGCCCTCACTTGATAGCATGAAAGACCAATATCATTTGTCATTGTTTAATTAGGGATTGCTTTTTGGTTGGAAAAAAAAGGAAATGCAGGAGTGGGGGGAAATCAACTTTATGGGAAATTTTAGCCTCAGGACTTCTAGCAGATGGCTATATTTTTTAACTGAAAGTGTTCTATCTGGAGTTTCCCTTTCTGTATTAAATTCTCAGAGCCAACTGATTAAGCTAAATGGAGAAAGATGATTTTAGTGGAGCTCAAGAGCCTTATTAAAAGGGCTGTGCAATATACTGCTGTGCTCTATGGTGTTTGTGGGCCACAAACCAAACTTGGTGGTTGATTAAATAGACTTTCCATTGATATTCTTCCTCCCAATTCCAGCATGACAAAGGTGCTGCTAAGGAACTAGATTTGAAGATTTATTATTTCCATTTATGCTAAATTCAAGGATTAAGAAAAAATAAAGTAGTTCCTGTTTCAGAAATGCAAATGCATTCACATCCTCAGAAATTTTGCAGACTGCTGGTTTTGCAGACTGCTGGTTTTCCAAACTGCCACAGAATTTCTAAGGGTGCCCTCTTATTTTTTGAGAGGGATTATGAAAATTATGAGGAAACTTCTCAATTTAAAATACAGGAAGGTAAAGTGATAGGCCTAATATTTTCATTTTAAATTCAATCTTTAATTTTAATTTTCAAATTCCAATTTTAAAAATGTATTACCTTGCAAAAACAGTTTGCCAAAATACATATTTCTGTGTTACACTCTGAAAATATAATATGAAAAGGAGTGCAGAATTACACCTTCAAAGTGATAAAGTAAGTGAAACTACCTTCATTTAAATAAAGTGAAACTACCTTCATTTTAAAGATGAAAAATCAAAAGCACAGAAAATTAAAGTGACTTGCCCAGGGTCATATAGGTAATGAGTGTCTGAGGTAAGATTTGATCACAGGTCTCTCCTGATTCTAAGCATAATGATCTCTCCACTATATATTATATTGCTTCTCAAATTCTTAAGAAAATAGTTTCAATCAATTGATGTCTTAGTTATGGGGCCTGCACTCTCCACTGCACCATTCTACATACATGAGTGTAGGTGAGGAAATCAAGTGTGCCAGATATATAGCATATTCTTACTTACCCAATGGTACTCAGCTTTCACAGAAATGAAACTGAATTTGAATTCAGTGTTCAGGTAACACTAAGATTTCAAATTTGTAATTATTGTCAGTAAGAGGGGCTTGATGTTTTCTTTTCTTTTCTTTTTTTAGCAAAGGTTAAGAATTGGATGTTCAGTTTCACTAAGATAAGACCTATATATGTGGGGGGGGTACCTATATTCACTGCAACTTAGAGAATTTCCTTATAACACTGAGAGGTTAATTGCCTTGCCTTGAGTCACAAAGCCAGTACATATCAAAAGACAAACCAAAATCTAAGGTTCCTGGTTTTAAAGTTCTTCTATCTACCAATTTACACTGTTTTATACATATCAGGGACTTGATTTGATGCATTTCTGTTGAATTGTATTCAGATGAAAGATATGTGGATTCTTAGTTTTCAATGATAAAAAATCAATTTTCAGCTGCTGTATTTTAGAATTGGACTTTTTCTAAAACATGTTCTAATGTATCTGCCAAAGATTCTAGAAAAATAGAGGGAAATATGGAGAAGGGGGATGGGGAGAAGAAGCAAATCAAATATGCAATGATAACACTTTTTTATATCTTAAATTTCAGTGAAATCAACTCATTATTAAGAAGAGAATACTGTCAAATAAATAACAGTCTAATCTTCCATGACACAAACTCTCAATATAAGTCAGAAGTATAATGTCACAGTTAAAAAAGGCAAATTTAATCTTAGATTGCATTCACGGAAGTGTAACACATGGACAAAAAAAGGGAACTTTCAAAAGCAGGCCTGACAAGTTGACCTACTTTCAGAGGCATAGTCCAAAGGGAATTTGGTTCCTTTCATAAGAGTCCTTTACCAATAAATAGGATTATAAATGAAATGTGGTTCTTTTTAAAATGAGTTGAAATGATTCTTTTAAGAAAAATTCTCTCCTCATCACTGAAGGAACTGGGACTATTTAGCTCAGTGAATTTTAGCTGTAATAACTTTCTTGGGATGTTGTGAGGCAAAATACTGCATTGGAAAGATCATTGTATTTTGAGTGGGAATGTCTACTTCTGTATCTCACTTCTTTTGTATATCTATGGGACCTTAGGCAAATCATTTAATCCCTCTAGACTTCAATTCCTCATCTGTACAATGAGAGAATTGGATTAGATTATTGTTTAAATTCCTTTCAGCACTAAATGTGTAATTGTTTGAAATATTTTAAGGGCCATATTGTGGGGAAAAGGTTAGATTTATTCTGTTGGGGCCCTGAGGGCCACAGTAGGACTAATAATTAGAAGTTAGAGCAAGATCATCTTGGGGAGAATACAAGTACGAGTTTCATGACATTTAGAAATGACCAAAAAAGAAAAGGTCTTCCTAGGTAGATCAGGAGTTCCCTGTCAATAAGTCTCTTTAAGACAGTGATGAATGATCATCACTTCAGGTATTTTTCAGAGTAGATGACATCTAAATTCTCTTCTGACAGAAAAATACACACACACATTTCACTTCATTTTATGACATATGAAAGACCTTGTTGATAGGGGAAGGTAGATTGA
The DNA here is from genome assembly GCF_900497805.2 of Vombatus ursinus. NCBI lineage: Eukaryota > Metazoa > Chordata > Mammalia > Diprotodontia > Vombatidae > Vombatus > Vombatus ursinus. Next base: position 138,211 of record NW_020954091.1, read on the forward strand.
AGTTTTAAATTCTGCTTTGCATAGCAACCTCATTCATAAACTGACAATATGTGATCAAGACTACACATTTATTAGGTGGAGAAACAACTGATTAAAGAGTTTTCACCAAAGATTATCTCTCATTAAAATAATACCACCTGGGGCTCCATAACGAACAGTCATCCACAATGGTTTGTCTTGTTCTTTAGTAACTTCATCAATAACCTTGATGATGATAGCATGCTCATTAATTTATCAGACAGTAAATAAATGAGTTTTGGAAGAATGGTTTAATTTGGAAAAGAGGAACAAAATTCATTGGCTTAATGGTTAAATGAAGAAGTGTTCAGAAGTATTCAGTGCTCTCCTACATATGCTACAGACTCCATCTGGACTAATAGTCATCCCAAAAATTAATCTCATATTTGCTACTTATTTCCCTTTTTTAAATTATCTTACATACATGTGAGAATGTGAGATTCTCTGTTTCTTTCTCTTCCTCTTTGTCCCCCAATCTCTATTAAAAGCTTATCCATTCTTTATCATTGACTGGCTATTGCAGAAGTCAGGGAAGAGATGATGAGGACCTGAACTAGGCTAGTAATTGTATGAATGGAAAAAAGGCGGATGATTAAAATGGGAGAAGGGGAAGATAGAATATGTGAGAGATCTTATCAAGAAAGAAATGAGAAGATTTTGCAATTGATTAGATATGTAGAGTAAGCAAGAAAGAGCAGTCCAGGATGCCATGGAGATATTGATCCTGGGTACCTAGAGGGGTGATGATACTTTTGATAGTAATAACAAAGTTGAGAATGCACATTTAAAATTCTTTCTCAAATAATGCATCCTTTTTATAGCTATCTAATAGTTATCAAATGGTATTAATGTAAATAGACATGAGAGAATAAAATATAGTAAGTAGAGTATTGGACTCAAAGTCACTAATGCCTCAGTTCTATTCCTGCTGCTGATAAATAATAGCTTTCTGACTTTTGGCAAATAATATAGACTTTTAAAATTCCTACATCTCAGATTGTAAGCTGTGGAGCAGCTACAAATCTTCATCAATATAGAGTGTCTTCCTTAATGGACTGTTACCTATATCAGTTATGGGTTTGAACAATATTATCTATCTATCTGTCAATCAAATAGAAAACTTAATGTCGTAAGAAAATTCAACTGTCTCAAAGTTAACCAGTCCAACCACATACTATTTTCTCCAGATAACTGTATCACTAATACATATACATATATATGTATACATATATATTTAAATAGAATCTTTAATAATAGGTTAATTTAGAATGTGTTTTGCTAATTTTTTTGTATCACACCATTTTCCTAAGTGAAATGTGCTAGCTATAGATCTGTTTCAAAATTCTATGATATAAATTACTCCTACCCCATAAATAATTTAGTTTTTGAGAAATCATTAGTCAACCTTGGGCTTTCCCAGTTTCTTGTCTGACTGACTTTACTCTTGATCATCAAGTTTAATTCAATCACATTGACAGGATGATGGACTGAGTTTTTGTGGTAGTAACAATCCCAGAATAAAATGACCTCAGAAAAGGCAATGATCTGTCATTATAAAAAGGAAAATGTTTCATTAGGAATTCTGTCATTTGATTACCTTCAATTTTTTAATTTACTTTTAAGCCTCTTTTTCCAATTTTAATCTGTTATAAGTTTAAGAAAGTAAAATCTAATATCAGAATTGTTACAGACAAAGGAATCTGTTGGCAAAAATATAGGTACATTTGGCACTCAGGACAATGAGAAAATGATATAAAAATGTTAGTAAAACACTGGACTTGCCTGTGACTATATGTAAAATCAAATCAGGACCAAAACTAATTCCAGCAGTCCAATCCATAGTCAGGCAATTGGTGGAAATCCTAAAAATAATTATTTCTGTAAAATAAGTGGACAGTTATCAAAACAAAATATTCAAGCACAATTTTGTTGAATTAAGTTCCCCTGGTGGGTCCCCATTATATAATGCCAAAATTCTCTGACATTTATGTGTCTAATATTTGGGTACAGACCACCATGGTTTAAGTGCTTTATAAAGCTTAAGCATATCTATAAATGTAATCCATTAGTACTATTAATATTATCATAGAGATAGTATGGATTAGTCTATAGAATGTTAGGCTTAGAATCAGGAAGATCTGTGTTCAAATCTCATTTCTGTTGCTTGCTTATTATTGCTGTGACTTTGGGCACTGTATTAGCATCACTATGCCTCAACCAACTCTCTACTACTTGTCTGGAGGACCTAACTCCTAAGTAATCAATAGATTATGGACTGGTTGGTATAGAATGCAACCATAAAGAAATCATTGATCATTTATTATTATTATTATTGTTGTTATTATTATTATCCCACATCTGACCATTCTCAGTGCTGATCAAGCACCATTTTGGACAGCTTATTTAATATTTTCTCCTGATAATTAAAATAAACTTAGCGCAAATCACAATGACATTGAACATACTATAGCTGATGTGAAGTATAACATTGATCCTGTCTCTGCTTACACAAATTTCTGTCTTTCTACCTATCCTATAATTATGAAATCATAGAATTTTAAAGCTGGAAAGTATTGGCTATCTCTTTTCCAAACTTTTTCTCCTCAGATAGAATGACATAGACCCAAATATTATCTTGATAATGTAAAAAAAAAATCCTTCAAACACTAACCCCAAGTCAGGAAGACCTCAGTTCAAATCTGGCCTCTGACACGTACTAGTTGTATGACCCTGGGTAGGTTACTTAACCTTTGTCTTCCTCAGTTTCCTCAACTGTAAAATGAGGATAATGTTAGCTCCTAACTTTCAGAGTTGTTTAAGGATCAAATTAGATATTTGTGCTTAGTACACTGCCTAGCATGCAACAAGTGCTTAATAGATATGTGTTTCCTTCCTACACTAAATGGTAGAGTCAAACTGACTTCTTTACTATTGCTCACACTTAACATTCAACCTACCATCTCATTGCCTTCATACTGAAAATCCCTCATGGTAGGAATGCACTTCTACCTCACCTCTGCCTGTGACGATCTTTTTTTATTTTCTTAAAAGGTCTGTTCAGGATTCACCTTCTATATCAAGTCATTCCTGATTCCCACCACCAAATGTTAATGCTGTCCAAATATTTTATATTGCATCCATGCATTTATTGTGAGTATATATTTATATATGTTTATGTATATACATAAATATATAACATACAGAGTCAAACATATATGTGTATATATTCTAGTATATATAATGCATTGCAAGTATGTATTCATGCAGGCATATATTGCAACACTGAATAACCTTGGCCCCACTGTCTGAAGGCCCTTTGTTACATTTTATCCTTTCTTTAGCATTTTACAACATCCTTAAAGACGTGGTGGAGGAATATAATCTAGGCTCTCTGCAAATGGCTTCAGCCCTCAATGATGGTGTTCTTTCTGATTGTAGAGATGGTTTCTTTCACCCCTATTCCATTGAGCCACTAACAATTGAATTATATTTTACAAAGAAATATTTACTTTAAAATGTATAATGATGAATAAACAAACTTACTCCTTCAATGAATAGGAGACCTAATTTTTGCTCCCACAAACACACACACTAAGGACCCTGACTTCTCTGGTCTTCCTTGTTGAACTGATCAGCTACAGCAGGAAAAAAAATATGCAGGATAATAGAAAGGTATCCCTGTTTGGCCACTTTTAAAAGTGCAGACTGCTCTAGCTATACCAGGCAATCATAGGAGCCTACACACACTCATATGATAGGAAGTCATAGGATACAGGATGCCTCCATATTATTTGTATATATGTATATATACAAATATACATATACTCTACACATCTAGATGCTCGTACACATATGTACACAAATATGTGTTTCCTCCCAATATAGTGTAAGTTCCTTGAGGATGAGGACTATGTCATTTTTTCTTGCTCCCCATGATGTGTAAGGCACCTGGCACACAGCAGACACTTAATGAATGATTTTGTTTTGTTTTGTTTTGTTTTTTAATTTACAAGGACCAGGACAAAAAAGTCTATAACTTTGCATCTCAAAGTATGTCTGGGACTAGTTATTGAAGTGAGCATATGCAGTTATCAGCTTCAGGTGTGGTAGAGGGTGTAACAAAGTCAGTTTACCAGCTTTCTCTTTCATATATGATACACAGTCGAGCTTTCACAAAGGAATATTTATTTCATAAGTATAATCACAAGTAAATGGAGGAACTCTCTCAACATGTAGGAGGCATAATCTTCTTTCCTTCATGTACCATTTGTGAAGTGGAAGGGCATTAGGTTCACAGGTTATATTGATTCCCATAAAGCACAGTGCCAGTTCCAAGTCCAAAACCCACTAGGGGCTTGCATCCTAGGCACTCTGTCCTCTCATGGTTTCTGTACTGCCTGGCTGGCTGCACCAACCCACATACAATCACTGGCTCCAAGGTCATCATGGCTCAAACTCCTGGTCAATGGAAATCATCTGAAACTGAGGACAAACAACTCAGAAAAGAAAAAAACACGCTCCAACCCATTTCTCAGAACTTGGGTGAAAGAGACTCAAGCAAGGGCAGATAAGTCCCTTCTGTCTCACAGGTTCAGGTAACCGTGCTCATGGCATCTACACTGTGTTCAGCAGATACGAGTGATCTATTAAACGTCAGTCAAAAAGATGGAGGAGAAGAGTGAACTTTTGGTCTTGGCAGTTTTAAAGACATAAGCAACCACTCAAAGGAAGCTACTCTTACCCTCATGGCATGCTCCACGGTAGTCAAACTGAACCTGCTCAAAGGCACCTCTAAGTAAGCTGGCAGGTGCAAAAGGCCCTACCCCAAGTCTCTATTTAGAGTTTCAATTTTTTATCTTCCACTGACTTTTGAACACTTCAAATTTTATGTTCCTAGACATCTCAAGCTCAACATGTCCAAAAGAGAATTATTTTCCCCTTAAAACAGTCTACTCTTATGATCTTACCTATTACTGTTAATGGCATTGCCATCCTCCTGGAACCCCAGTCTTGACCTTATCTTCATCCACAATTTCTCATTCTCATTTTCTGCTCATATCCAACCAGTTGTTAAATCTTTTTATTTCAATGCTCACAGCATCTCCTTTATATTCTCCCTTTCCTCCCTCACACAGGCACTTTATCACCCCTCGCCGAAACTATTCCAATCACCTTCTAATTGGTCTCCCTGCCTCCAGTCCCTCTCCACTTCAATCCATACCCCACAGAGGTATAAAATGAATTTTCCTAAAATGTAGTTCACTCTTATGTTCAAGAAACTTCAATAGCTCCTGATTACCTCCTCTGTTTGTCAGTTAAGTTCTTCACCACCCCAACCCTTCTTTCTATAATTAGGGATGGAGTACTGCCTTACATCCTGAGATTTGTAGCTCAGAGGGACAAAAATATTCCCTCTCAGCCCTGACAGGAATTTGGGACAATGTCCATCTTTAAGCTGAAAGGTAGACTTGAGTATTATCATCCAGGAGTAATCAAAGGGAGGCCCACAGTCTTCAAGAGACCAAATGAGAGGAAAAATTGAGGACTGAAAGAACAGAAGCAGGAGTGTCCCAGGCAGCATTGCCGGTCTCACACAGGATGTAAGGAGCCAAGCTGGAAAAAAAAATATGTGTCAAAGGAGAAAATGATAAAGGGAAAACTCAAAGGAGAGCTGACATAAACAGAGTAGGGAGAAATTGAGGTGCTCATCAGACCCTGTATGTATCATGGGGAAGAGGACTTCGGGTGAAGCTAGGTTGTACATTCCTCTTAAAGAACTTAGAGAAGTTCTCCAAAATGATCTTTTTCCTCCAAATCCTCTTCCCATGTCCATCTCATAACAACACTATAAAATACTCTTCTTTTTTTTAACTTAATCACTGTAACCTGATTTTGACTCAAGTTTAAAGAATTTGACTCAAGCTTAAAGAAAGATTAGCTAGAGATTCAAACACCTTTAACTAAGAACAGAAAGCTAAATTCTTTGTCTAAATGTTAGAAATTTTCCTGAGGTTTCTGAGATATTGTTACTACACTAGTAACTTCCATCTGATATGAACTGACATAAAAAAGAAAATAGACTATATGGACCTGAAATTGTTATGTTGCTTTAAGGCTAAAAGGGAGTGAACTATTAAAGCAGTGTATGACTGATTAAATCTGGGGCTGCATATAAGGAAGGGAAAAGGACAAGGCAGAAACAATAGATGGCATAGGGTTAGGCCCAAGTGAGACTCAGTTCTGCCTTTTCTAGAGTGGAGGAGGGAATAGAAAGCAATAAAAAAAATTCCCCACTGCCTACCATGGCTTTGAAAACTTTTTCTTGCTTCTTTTTTTCTTCCTTCCTTCCTTCTTTTCTTTTCTTTTCTTTTCTTTTCTTTTCTTTTCTTTTCTTTTCTTTTCTTTTCTTTCTTTTCTTTCTTTCTTTCTCTTTCTTTTTCTTTCTTTCTTTCTTTCTTTCTTTCTTTCTTTCTTTCTTTCTTTCTTTCTTTCTTTCTTTCTTTCTTTCTTTCTTTCTTTCTCTCTTTCTCTCTTCCTTTCTCTCTTTCTGTCTGTCTTCTTCCTTTTCCTCTTCCCATTTCTCCTCCTTCTCTCCTCCTTCTTCCCTCATTATATTTTGTCCCTCTCTCCATATCCTTTAGATTCCAAATTGTTACATGTGAGTGTTCTGTCCATAGGACAGAAGAAGATCCAGCTCCTTTTCTTACATGTATTCTTTAGTTCCATCTCTACTTTTTTATGAAGCACATTTTTTAAAGTTTATTTCTTTTAATTTCTTTTAATTTTTTAATATTTTCAATAACAAGTTGACAATCTAATTGTACAAGTATAGCTAATTCATAAATAATTCCCACATCAGTGACCAATCATTCTTTGTCCACTAAAATAGGCTGCTATAGGCCTTGAGTCTTTCTCATTTTTCACTCCTAAACAATATTTTCCATATGTGTATATGTATGTATTTATGTGTATATACATATATGTGTATGTGTGTATATTTGTGTGTATGTACATTATAATATATAATATCACATATGATATATGTTTCCAAAATAGTTGCCTTTTTTCTCTAACTGCTTATATTTTGTACTAGTTGTTGATAAGTATATTGGAATTATTCTCTGTGTGTGTGTGTGTGTGTGTGTGTGTGTGTTTAAATATTTACATGAGCACTGTCATAGGAGATAATCAAATATCCTAAAAATTATTTTTCTGGTCTTTGGTGCATGATAAAAACATCTATTCTGTTCACTACTCTTTCTGTTAACTACTTCATTTGCTCCTTCAAGGAAAAAATGCACCATTCTTCTAGTTAACCAGAACTTCCAATTTCTTCTTTTTTTAATTTACAGTGAGAATGTCAAAATCTATATGAGTCCACCTCTACACTGGTACACCTACTAATTTATTGTATGCATGTCTAACATTTAGAATACAAATATCTAAGTTAATGTTCTATGATACATTTTAAAACTTGTTTTTTTAAAGATTCCTCTGCCTACTTTACAGTATTCTGTAAGCATCTTTTTCCTTAGCTTTGAAAGTCCTCAAAAAAGCAAACAGTTGCTTTGGACATACCTCAAAACTTTCCGGTTATGGCAAATCTATGCTTTTCTGGCATAACAGATTTAGTTGGTCACTCTATGCTGCAATTAGCTGTCAGAAGAGGGCTTTAACCTAACCTGATTAGCTCTAAAAATGGACCATCCATAGGATCAACATCAATTGTTGTCTCTTACAGCCTCCAGAAGGATATGATAGATTGATCTGTCCTTTTTACATTCTATTCAAATTCTACTCTGCCTTCTCGACACATTTTAAGACTGGTATTTCTAAAACTATAACATTCATGAGAAAATATGAGTTTTCAACAATAATTTATTTTGCCAGTGATCATCTTCATACCATATTTCATTTAACATTTAAGGAGAACCACTAAGTCTATTGATAAATAACTATGGAACAAGATCATTGGAATCTGAAAGCAATGACTGCTTCTCAAGAGACATGATTAATTCTCAGAAAACTACACTAACTAAAGATTTTGAAGTCTCAACTTAATTCCCCTACTGAAAGTCAAAATTCATAGATGTAATGTTTCTTATTATGAAGTCTACTTTCTAATTATAGGACATAAATTTGCAGTCAGAAAGCATGAATTCAAATTTGGACTTGATGAATTCATCATTCATTATGACTTTGGTCAAGTCAATTGATAATTTTGGGCCTCAGTTTACTTATTTGCAAAATGAAGGAAAAGTTTAAATGCCATATAAGTTTGCTTCTATTCTAAATCCTATGATTTGAAGAATAGAACATTTGGCTTCTAGAAGATAGGAAAGGGAGGTGTTTCTTTCTGTACAGTAAAATAATCTTCTAAAGTCACAGGAAGACCAAGAAATACAAATGTGATGATGTTGCATGATAAATATTTTTCATACCTAAATTTCAATTGAATAGAAATATTTCCAGAACAATAGACTTTGCTTCAATGGCCACCCTGAAATAAATGCATAAATGAACACATCATGTCTTTTAGGAGACATATAATGTAAAGCGTTTACAAGTAGTTTGACAGCCCTGACACCAGTCAAATATCCTTTTCCCAGTTAGATTACAGTGCATACCTGGAAGAGAAATCAATAAAAGTAGATGTGTTTTGAGGTCATGTTGGCATTACTTTTCAGCTCTAAGGTTACTGAAAATATCCTGTTACTGCCATTATTTCCTCCATAGATTATAACATTTTTTAAATGTTCCCAGCATAGCACTTCTGAGATTATATATATATATATATATATATATATATATATATATTTACATGTATATTACTTGTGTTATTTAAATATTGGGTTTGATATGTTAAAAATAGTAATATATTTGCAAAATGTTTATTAAAATAAAACTACTATAAAGTCATCAGGAATAAAAAGACTCTACTCTATTTACCTTATCCTTCTCCCTAGATATTTCCAACTCTGGCATAACAGAGAAACCTGGTCACTCCATGATTCAGTAAGGTGTTTGCCAAAGCAAACCAGAAGGCATCAAGACATAGTTGACAGAATATTGTACTTGGAGACATAAAGCCTGTGTTAAAGTTCTGGCTCACTCACATGCTAACTGGGCTTAATCTCTGAACACAATTCCTAATGAGGATAACAGCATCTTGCAAAGCATCTGGTGGTTTAAACAGGAGATAATACAAATAAATTGACATGCACACATATATGTTATATGTGTTCATGTTACTTATGTATGTATATACATAAGTATAACCTGCAAAACATCCTGCAAGATCTTATTATTCTCATTTTAGGGACACATGCCCATTTTAAAGCTCTTACAAATAGTGTTGAGAGATTAAGCTCAATTAGCATGTGGGAGAACAATAAGTGTAACAGGCTTTTTGACTCCATATACACACATGTATGTATAGATGTGTATATATGCTATTACCTAATAGAGTTACTTGGTTTCAAAGAACTATTTATAGGAAAAAGTACAGGGAAGCAGTTAGGTCCATGGGAAGAATGTTTGCACAAACGCAAAATAACAAATATGGCTACCTTTTATGGAACCAGAAAGACCTGGATTCAAATTCCCCCTGTGATGCTGACTTTCTCCACAATTATGAGCAATTAATTATTTTTTGTCTGTGTTTTCTCTTACAACATAACTAATATAGAAATGTTTGCCATGACTGCACATGTATAACCCCTATCAAATTGCTTGCCTTCTTAATGACAGGGAGAGGGGGAAGGGCAAGAAAGAATTTGGAACTCAAAATTAAAAAAAAAGAATGTTAGAAATTGTTTTACATGTTAGTGAGAAAAAATAAAATATTAAATAAGTAAAAATATAGGGGAAAATAATTTTGGTGCTGTACATTGTTATACCTTTACCCAACCACCTTTATCCTAATTTCAAAAATTGTACTCCTCCTCATGTTTTGTTCTCTTAGGGCCCAACCTCTAGTGGTTTGTGATTCACTGTCATCAGCATCATACTAACCACTTGTTCTGAAACAAAATGTCTACTATTTAAAGATACTTTGGCATTGATGAAATACCTAGGCTTTCCTAGGACTTTCAGGACCAAGATGGTAGAATAAGCAATAAATCTCCATGCTTATCCTATACTCACCTCCAAATAATCACAAAATAGTGTATCAAAACAAATCCTGGAATAGCACAACCAGCAAATAGATGGAGAGAAACAATATTTGAGCCCAAGAAACTTGGAAGATCAGCAATAAAGGTCTTTCTCACTCAGCTAAAAGGGGAGCACAGTGTCCCAAAAGGGAAGTAGAAAGTGTTCCAACAAGTCAGCAGCAAGCCCCACCTTGGCAAATTGGGGGGGGGGGGGATCCTCAGCCCCAATGCACTGGAACATGCAGACAACAACACCAGACTGCCAACTTGCCTCAGAATGGCCAGGGGAACTGGTAAAGTTCAGCTCTGAGAACTGGTACATGGTGCAGCATAGGCCCCGGGCAAAAAAGCAACCTCTAGTGGCCAGACTTCCACCATCAGTGTAGTCTAAGGCAAACAGGTAAATGCCAACCCTATGGGTGCCTAAGCAAATAGGCATCCACCAGCAGCTACACCACCACCTGCTTCAATAAAGCCCTGAGGAAAGACAGAAACACGCCACCGGCCTCAACACACACATACCATGAGGACCCCACCTCAGCATCAGGTAAGCTGTCAGACCCTTACAGCCTCCAGCAGCACCAGATACCACCCCACCCTAAGCCCTCAGTGTAGCACCAGACATCAAGGTCCTCCATGGGCCTCAGAGAAACATCAGTGCAACAAGAAATATACAGTCAGGGCCTGCAGCCCCTTGCACAAAAAGTCCAAGACAGTGCCCCTATCACCCCAGGAATAGAGCTAAAATTTAAAAGAAAGATAAAAGACCCAAAAAGATGAGCAAAAAACAACAATAACAAAAGAATCTGACCATAGAAAGTTATTATGGTGACAAGGAAGATCAAGACACAAACTCATAAGACAACAACATCACAATACCTATGGGCAAAACCACAAAGAAAAATGGGAAGTGGTCTCAAGCCCAAAAAGCTAGGAAAAGAACAAATTAAAAATCCCATATTAAGAACCAAATTGGAAATGTTGAAAATTAAAGGTGAGATTAATAAGATTGAAAGTGAAAAAAATACTATTGAGTTAATAAATAAATCCAGAAGCTTGTTTTATGGAAAAAAAATAAGATAGATGAGTCATTGGTTAATATGATTTATGAATAAAGAAAGAATAAAATCAAATATCCAGTATCAAAAGTGAAAAGTGTGAAATCATCACCAATGAAGAAGAAATTAAGCAATCATTAGGAAATATTTTGCCCAATTATATGCCAATAAATCTGACAATCTGAGTGAAATCAATGAATATTTAAAAAATATAAATCACCTAGATTAACAGATCAGGAAATAGAATGACTAAATAACCCCATCTTAGAAAAAAGAAATTGAACAAGCTATTAATAAACTTCCTAAGAAAAAATCCTCATGGCCTGATGGGTTCAAGTCTACCAAACATTTAAAAAAAAAATCAATACGATGTAAACTATTTAGGAAAATAGGTGAAGTGGTCCTACCAAACTTCATTTATGACTCAAATATGGTACTGTTACCTAAACCAAGAGGTGCTAAAACAGAAAAAAATTATAGACTAATTTCTCTAATGAATATCAACACAAAAAAAATTGAACATAATACTAGCAAGGCAATTACAGCAAAATATCACAAGGATTATACATTATGACCAGGTGGGATTTATATGAGGAATGCAGAGTTGGTTCAATATTAGGACAATGATCTACATAATTGACCATATCAATAAGAAACCCAACAGAAATTATATGATTATCTCAATAGATGCTGGAAAAACTTTTGACAAAATACAGCACTCATTCCTATTAAAAACACTAGAAAGCAGAGGAATAAAAGGAGCGTTCCTTAAAGTGATAAGCAATATCTATCTAAATCAATCAGTAAGCATTATCTATAGTGGGGATAAGCTAGTAGCCTTCCCAATAAGATCAGGGGTGAAGCAAGTATGCCCATTATTACCATTATTATTAAAATAATATTATAATTGTTACCATAGCAATAAGAGAAGAAAAAGAAATTGAAGGAACTAGAATAGTCAATGAGGACACAAAATTATCACTCTGCATATGATATGATAGTACACTTAGAGAAGCCTAGAGAATCAATTAAAAAGTCCTTGAAATAATTGACAACTGTAGCAAAGTTGCAGAATATAATATAAACCCACATAAATCATCAGCATGAGCAACAAAGCCCAGCAGCAAGAGATAGAAAAACAAATTCCAGTTAAAATAACTATAAATAATAAAAAAAAATACTTGGAAGTCTACCTGCCAAGACAAATCCAGGAACTATATGAACATAATTATAAAACATTTTTCACACAAATAAAGTTGGAGCTAAGCAATTGGAAAAATATCAATTGCTCATGGGTAGCCCAAGCCAATATAATAAAAATAACAATTATGCCTAAACTACTTTACTTATTCAGTGCCAAACTGCCAAAAAAAAAGTATCTGGTAAAACTAGAAAAAATTGCCACAAAATTCATCTGGAAGAACAAAAGGTCAAGAATATCAAGGAAATTAAAAAAAAAAAACACAAAGGAAGGTGGCCTAGCAATACCAGATCTCAAACTATATTATAAAGCAGCAATCATCAAAACTATGAGGTACTGGCTAAGAGATAGAGTGGTGGATCAGTAGAATAGATTAGGTACATAAGATACAGTAGTAAATGACCATAGTAACCTAGTGTTTGATAAATTCAAAGACCCCAGCTTTTGGGATAAGAACTCACTATTCAGCAAAAACTGCTGGGAAAACTAAAAAAAAAAAACAATAAGATACAAACTAGGTAGAGACCAACATCTCACACAATATGCCAAGATAAGATCAAAATGGGTGCATGATTTAGACATAAAGGGTGACACCATAAACCAATTAGAAGACCAAGGAATAATCAACCTCTCAGATCTATGGAGAAAGGAATAATTCATGACCAAATAAGAACTAGAGAACATTACAAAATACAAAATAGATAATTTTTATTGTATTGAATTAAAATCTTTTATAAAAACAAAATCAATGCAACCAGGGTTAAAAGGAAAGCAGAAAGCTGGGAAACAATCTTTGTAGCAAGTGTCTCTAATAAAGGCCTCATTTCTCAAATTTATAGAGAACTGACTCAAATTTATAAGAATTCAAGCCACTGCCAATTGATAAATGGTCAAATGACAGGAACAGGAAGTTTTTAGATGAAGAAATCAAATATACTTATAGACATATGAAGAGGTGTTCTAAATCACTTTTGATTAGAGAAATGCAAATTAAAACAACTCTGAAGTACCACTTCACACCTATCAGATTGGCTAATATGACAAAAAAAGAAAATGATAAATGTTGGAGAAGATATGGGAAAATGGGACACTAAGGCACTGTTGGTGGAGCTGTGAACTGATCCAATCATTCTGGAGAGTAATTTGGAACTACGTCCAAAGGGCTATAAAAAATGTGCATACCCTTTGACCCAGCAATAGCACTTCTAGGGCAGTATCCCAAAGAGATCATAAAAATGGAAAAGGACCTACATGTGCAAAAATATTAACAGCAGCCCTTTTCATGGCGGCAAAATGTTGAAATTGAGAGGATACCCATCAATTGGAGAATGTCTGAAAAAGTTGTAGTATATGAATATAATGGAATACTATTGTGCAATAAGAAATGAGGAACAGGCAGATTTCAGAATAACCTTGAAAGACTTGTACAAACTGATGCAAAGTGAAATGAACAGAACCAGGAAAACTTTGTACATGCTATCAGCAACATAGTGTAATGATCAACTATGAATGACTCAGCTCTTCTCAGCAACTCAATGTTTCAAGACAAGTACAAAGGACTCATGAAGAAAAATGCTGTCCACATCCAGATAAAGAACTGATGGATTCTGAATGCAGATCAAAGTGTATTTTTTTCACTTACTTTATACTTTCTCATTGTTTTTTGTTCCTCCCTTTTAATCTGTTTCTTATTCCGCAGTGGTAACTAATATGGAAATATATTTTATATGCTAGAACATGTATAACCTATATCAAACTGTTTACCATTTTCAGAGGAGGGATAGGAAGGGAGTGAAGGAGAAAAGTTTGGAACTCAAAATCTTGTAAAAATGAATGCTGAAAATTGTCTTCACATGCAGTTGGGGGAAAAATAAAATACTATTGTAAAAAATCTCAGCTCTTTCACATATAGTACTATACAAAATATTTTAGACTCATTGAACTTAATAAAGAATATGAACTAAATTTGAAACACAAAAAGACTAAAATAATATCAGTTGCCCTGTTTTTTATGGTATTTTGTGGCTATCCTTCCCCAAAGCTAATAGGTATTCTAACCACCCTAGCACTTCCCATCAATAATGGTTTGCTGCAAGGACTTATTTCTAGCTTAATAGGAGTGCCTAGCACAATTCAGTCAATGCAGTTTATAAATCTGAGAGTGCTGATCTTAAGAAGTCCTAAGGAGGGTATTAGAAATGAGAGCATTTCAGATAAATAGTTTTATTTTTCCATTTTCTTTGGCTGCCAGTAAGTTGCCTGAAAGGTTTCTTTATTTTGTCATAGTATCCTTTGCTCTCCTTGAGGCCTGCTGCTAGGCTGTTGCTAGACTACCATTACAACAAGTTTAATATATATCCTTTGTAAAGCTGCTGATATAATTTGTGTTCAGTATTGATATAGTTAAAAGGGAAAACTTCCATTTCCTTTTTTAGATTCATTCTTTAAAATATATATATGCACACACACACACACACACACACACACACACACATATATATATATTTCCATTTTTTAATTGAGGGATTTTTTTAAATAGAGTTTTAAATGAAAATCGTTTGTTTTTTTCTCAAAACCTTTTTTTAAAGCTAAATGAGATAGAAACTGGACCTGATTCCACTGGAATAAGGAATTTATAGATGAAGAAATCTTCCAGGACATTTTTCTCCACTATTTAGTTTTATAGAATTTCCTAGAGAACTGAGAGGTTAGTCACATTACAAGAAGGCATCATAGACAGAACTTGAACCCTGATTTTCTAGCTCAAAGGGTTGGAGCATAGCTTTATAAACTATACTAGGCTACGTCTCATTAAACTAAAACCTAAAATGAAAAAGAAAACAAAAACTTAGGTGTAGGGAACCTTTATAACAAATTAACGATAAACCATTTAAAATATTAACTTTGATTTATGTCATTTCTCACTAACATGACACTAAAGCTACAAATCTATGTTGAGAATAACTTAGGAGAAAGGGGGAAGGGAATAAACATTTATTAAATACCTATGAGCCAGAAAATACGCTAAGAGTTTGTCAAATATTATTTTGTTTGATTCTCACAACAACCCTATGAAGTAGGTGCTATTATTACCTCCATGTTATAGTTGAAGAACTAAGGCAGACAGAGGTTAAGTGACATGCCCAAGGTCACACAGCTAATAAGTATCAAAGGTCAAATTTGATCTCTCATCTTCCTGATTCTTAACCCATGCTCTATCCACAGTGCTGCCTCTCTGTAGAAACAGCTTCTACTACGATATGGTTGAAGGTTCTTGAAATAATGTATCTGCTTAAAACAATATTGTTAATTAAATACATATTAGCATTTCATGTTTTTATTAAATGTTAATTGGAGGTGTTTACTCAGGAGTAGAAAGATATAGTGGAAAAGAAGGATGAATTTGGAATAGTTATAGGATGTGTATTCAAATTCTAACTGTGCCATTTAGTATCTATGTGATCTCATGCAAATCAATTCATTCCCTTCCCTACCACCACCTCAATTCACTAATATGAGTACATTTTGGATCCTGCCTTCTAATCTATTCCATCACAGAGAAACTGGGGACTAATTTAGAAAATGTCATCTGGCAGCTGTTCCCATTCAGCCATTAGTTCTGCAACTAAAAGAGCAAAAGGTAGTGTCTCTGAATTTAGAATATGGAAAATAATCTTGATCATATATTAGCCTTTGTAACCATATATATATATACACATGTACATTAACATCATAATCTTTAGCATGATTGTTGAAATAGTTTTGTTTTGTTTTGTATTTAATTTCAACATTCCAATAATGTCATTACTTTCTGATGACAGGTATTATCTAAAAAATGTATGTTAAGCTAAGTACAAATTGACCAAAGAATTTAGCCCATAGTTTCTGAGATTCTTTCTAATTCCTGCTCCTCCTCCCCTAAATTACCCATTAACAGTAATGAGAAAGTATTCATAATATCACCATTAGAAAACAAATTAACCTGGTTTTCCTTTGAAGCATATTTGTGGATCTACCCTTGACATAATGAGTCTCTTATGAACCTTTATCCTTGACAAATAAAATTGAAAGAAAATATATTGGAGTTTCACTATAATCAGGCTTCATGAACTATACTGACTGCCTTTCTGATTAAATTGCCTTTAAAATAGTTCCTTTTGGTACTTACATACCAAACTATCATGCATAGAATAATTTTGAAATCAGCTATTGTTGAATGATGTTTTATAATTCTAATGAATGTGCTCAAACTTTCATCTGACTTCATATCCAAAAAGACTTCATTGACTCTGCAAACACTTCACTTTCCTTTTTTTTGAATTTTATTATTTCATCAAGTTCTACAAAGTATCCCTTTAATAATTTGATTGGCATAGCATTCACAGTATAAACTAACTTTATTTTTATATTGGCGTGGCCCAGCCATCAACACTGAATATTCCTGCAGCTCTTTAAGTTTTTCTTTATTTCTTTAAGGAGCACTTTGTAATTGAATCTATAAAAATTTTTGTGTGCTTTGGTATTCACTTTATTGGATTGTTTAATCCATTCATATTTAAAGTTATGAAAGTTAGTTCTTTGTTTTCTTCCTTTTGTCTCTAAATTTGAGTTCTTTTTCAAACTTTTATTTTTCTCCTCTTCTGCATACATTACTATGTCTCTTCAGTTATTTTAGGTCAATCTTTTTTTAAGCCAGCATTATTCCCACTGGCTCTTTTCTCTTCAACCTCAAACCCCACCTCCACCCCATCTTTTGTCTATTTCCCTAGTTCTGGAGTTTTGCTTATTAGCTTTTGTTTTTTGGCTTTAAATTTTTTTTATTATTTTTTAAACATTCACTTTTATAAGATTTTGAGTTCAAAATTTTTCTCCCTCTCTCCCCTCTCCCCTCCCCCAAGACAGGAAGGAATCTGATATAGGTTATACATGTACAATTATATTAAACACATTTCTGAGTTAGTAATGTTGTAAAAGAAGAATTAGAAAAAAAGGGAACAAAACATAAGAAAAAAAATTAAAAGGTGAAAATACTGTGCTTCAATCTGCATTCAGACTCCATAGTTTTTTCTCTGGATATGGATAGCATTTTCCATCATGAGTCTTTTGGAATTGTTTTTGTATGCAATTTGTTGTTGTATTGTTGATATTGCTATCAAAATTGACCATCACACAATATTGCTGTTACTGTGTACAATGTTCTCCTGGTTCTGCTCACTTCACTCAGCATCAGTTCGTGTAAGTCTTTCCAGGTTTTTTCTGAAATCTACTTGCTCATCATTTCTTTATTTTTTTTTTCAGCCAGAGACAAGGTTTATTAAAGACCTGCCATACTGGCCAAACTTTTAAAGAATCTGAACATTTGTGAACTATTGGCTAGGTTCTTAAGGAATCTGAGTAGTGGCTGGATTGTAAGAATCTGAGCACCTTAATGGAGACAAGATGGACCTTATATACAGAAAGACTGTGGGAGAGATCTAGGAGTGGCCACGTAGTCTTCTTGGATTGTGAGGTAATAGAATGCCAGGGACCTGGACCATGTGGCCAAGGGAGAATGGAGCCTAGCTAGGATTAACAGTGGGAAGTGTGGGGGGGGGGGTGTATAGGGAGGTAACACAATGGAGGGCTTGCAATAAGAAAAGGCCAGTTGATGGGATTATAACCTCAGGCAAACACCAGAGATTTGGCCATGTGGGAAAGTCCAGAATTTTTCCTTTCTGGGGTCCAGATCCCAATCCTATCATTCCCCGCTCAAACAAATGGAACCCAAATTCTTTTGGGGTAAGTGACAAAGATCTTGGCTTCTGAAATTGCTTCCTGCTGGCAAGGGGCTAGAGCTGTCTCTGCTTTGAGGAGGTCCAAAGAGGAGGTTGACTGGAATCGAACACAGGCTTCATACAGGGAACAATGGGGGGACATTGGCTGGTACCCGCTGTTTGCTATAACTTTAAGTGAATGGCCTGTAGTCTGGAAGACACAAATCTGACAGAAAAGACTGCAGGGCCCAGATACGACAGGATAAAACATCTTTAGGTCTGTTTGGATTCAGACAATTCAGTTTTCCAACTTTGCAGTATCAAATCTGCCTCATAGCCAGACTCAGGAATAGCCAGGTGGGTAACATTCCCCTTCAAAAGAAAATAATGGGGAAACTGAACCAGGAGGATCCCATCCTAGACTGAGGCCAAAATTGTCCCCTTGCTGAGGTTTAGGGGTGCTGGGACACCAATACCACAACATGTGGGTCCTGCCCAAAAGAATTTGAACCAAGCTTTATTTCAGTCAAAGACAATGTTTATTAGAACATCTGTCACATTAGGCAGTCTCTTAAGAAGTCTGAATATTAGTGAGCTATTGGCTAGATTGTAAGAATCTAAGCAGTGGCTAGATTTTAAGAATCTGAGCCTTCACTTTCCAATTTACTTATTTTGTTCTAATTCATAGTTTAGTCATTTGGACCTTGTCAGTTCCCAAGATTATAAAATTTAAACCCAAATTGGATCTTAAATGTATTTAAACAGCTCTGTCATTCTAATTTTGCTCCCTGGAGGAGAAGGGATCTAGGTGTTTACTCCCAGGTGAGTAGTAGGGCATTGATCAGTCTCAAGAAAGAAACAAAAAAGACATATATAAAGAGGTAGGGTACAGAATAGATTCGTGGAGGCATTAGTAATTAGGAAATAAAACTCTGAACTTGGAGTGGGCATATTGTGAAAAAAACATTTTAAGAGAAAGAAAGAAAAAAATGGTAAGAGAATATTTTTAAATAGATGAGGAAAAAGACAAGAAAAAGTAAAAGAACATAGGAGGGAGGGGGGGAAACCCACAATGATCTTTTCTCTGAAGTTAAAAGAAATTAACTCATCTATAAAACAGTGGATAGCAAAATGGATCACAAAGCAGAAAACAGTGATATATTGTTTATATGTACAAGAAACATGTTAAAATAGAGGATTAGATAGAGTTTAAAAAAAGTGGGGAAAAATGTTGTGTTTCACCTGAAATAAAATAGCAGGAAATATATTCAGGATTTCAGACAAAGCAAGAGGTACCATGAACATTGAATTCTTCCAATTATTAACATATATTCACCAAGTAGTATAGCATCTAGCAAATGTTAAGTGAGTTCCATTGATAAATAGATAGAAAAAAAGGCAGTAGACCTCAGTATACCTTTATACAGACCTAGAAATATACAACAAAAATTAACAAGGAAGAAGGAATTCGAAAAGTTATATATAACTATGGCAATTATTGATGGAATACATAATTCTCAGCTATGTACATCACCTTTACAACAAAGATATCATCTATGAATTAGGTCAAAAACAAAAACACCTCACAAACACATAGAAAATCAGAAATATTAAACACAAACTTTTATGACTACAATGTAATAAAATTATATTCATTAAAGTGCCAATGAAAAAAAGATTAAGAATGAAATCCCCAGGTCAAAGAAAAAAATTGGGGCAGTGAGGTGGCATAGTGAATAGAGCTCTGGCCTTGGAGTCAGGAGGACCTGAGTTCAAATCCAGCCTCAGACTCTTAACACTTACTAGCTATGTGACCCTGGGCAAGTCACTTAACCCTGATTGTCTCACCAAAAAGAAAAAAAGAAAAAAATCACAGAAACAAGAGATAAGCAACAAATTAGAATATACCAAATCAAACAAAGAAATACCTAAATTCAAAAAAGAAATTAACAAAACCAAAAAAAACCCATAAAATTAGTCAAATTGTTTTTTGGAGAAAATACAAAAATTTATAAATAATGTAGATAAAATAATAAATATTATTAGGAACAATTTTCCTTAATCATATGCAAATAAAACTTACAACTTAAAATAATGAATAATTTTCATAACATAAAATAACTAGATTAACACAACAAGAAATAGAACAAATTAAACCAATTTCAGAAAACAAAAATCAAACAAATCATAAATGAACTCACAAAGCAAAACAAAATTCTTGGGCCAAATAGATTCACAAGTGAGTTCCATCAAACATTAAAGAATAATTATTTAAAATATTACACAAATTCTTTACCAAAAGAGAAACATGTCTTACCATTCTATTATATAAACTCTGTATTCATTTATAAACTAGGGAAATAGATATGAAGAAAGATATAGATCAATATTTCTAAAGAAATATATCCTCTCCCACCTACACATGATTCAATAGACAAAAATTGGTTTCTGAACCTCAGGATGTCAGGAAGGCTTATGTGGTCTAAGAGGTTTCCTCTAGTTCTAAATCTATGGCTTAACTGCATTTGTTTTCCCAAATGTGTTGTATAGTGTTAAATAGTTTACCCACTAGTAGGGAATGAGTGCTAGAGTATCTTCTTCCATTATAGTAGGGTTTCTGTGCAGGTACATGTGAGGTATGGTAATATAGAAGACAGTACTGGGCATGATGAGAGGAAAGACCTGGGTTTCAATTCTGCCGTCATCATTTACAAGATATATAATGATAGTAAGGTCGCTTAACTCCTCTGCCTTAGTTGTTGTTTTGTTTTGTTTTGTTTTTCTTAGGAGAAAAGTGGGGAAATATATCTTGAGCAGCTACCTTTTATAGTGAGTTTTAAGTGAGATCATGTAGAACAAACGGTTTACAAAAATTAAGATGCTATATACAATAATTTAATATTAAAAATATTTCATTGATAATTATTTGTGTCAAAATTATTTGTGTCAAAATGTCAATTAGTGCCAAAAACCACCTTGCTAACATCTTATCAGACCAGCTGTGTATAGCTAGAATGAACCTGTTTATATGCCAAGTTCTTTTACTCTGGAATTATTCCCATTCTTCCAGTGCATTTGTCTTTCCTGTGGATCTCTTATATTCAGAAGTGAAATGCTGCCAGTTTGTCATTGCCTCAGTAATCACATATTGATCTATTTGTTCTCTCTTTCTGCTCATTTGCTGTGAGTCTAAATTGCTTAAGTACTGAAAGCTCTCAGTGTAGTGACCTGAAATATTAACAGGTTGCATCACCTCATTAAGCAAAAGAAACTGCTAGTATTCAAAGTCTATAGTTGCTGATATTGCATTTATCCAAGAAATTATTAATGCTTGCTCAGTTTTCTATGTGGTTGTGTTGGTGGGAAAGATTCCAGATTGAAAAATCTCTGCCATTTCATGGATTATAGGCAGTTCACTTATTAAATACTACTTTTCCCCCCTGAAAATGGATATTGATGATATTGAAAGCTATAGTTTTTAAGGCATCCAGGTTACTCTGTGTACTGTCTATGTCTCAGATGCTGATGAAATTGCACTTTTCTCAAAAAAAAGAGCTCAAATTCATTTAGAGCACAAAGATTACCCTAAAATCACAGGGCAAATATTATTTTAATCAAAAATGGCAACATTTTTGGATTAGTTTGCAGAAGTTTCTAAATTTAAAAATTGAATGTCATTAATCAAATAACAAATGAAAATATCTAAAACAAATTTTCAAACTACTCTTGGAAAATGAAAACAACAGGGGGCAGCTAGGAGGCACAGTGGATAGAGCACTGGCTCTGGAGTCAGGAGGACCTGAGTTCAAATCCAGCCTCAGACACATAATGCTCACTAGCTGTATGACTCTGAGCAAGTCACTTAACCCCATTGCCTAGCTAAAAAAAAATGAGAAGAACATTTTAATTCAATTTTAATATGGGGATCATAAAATCTCAGACTTATAAGAGATTTATAATATATCAACAAGTCCAAACCATGTAACATCCTTTAAAATGGATATCCAATCTGACCTGAAAGAACTGTAGTGATTGAACAGCTTATCATCTCACAAAGTTATCCATTTCACTTTCAGACAGCTTTAAGTTTTTTTTTCTTTGCTTTGTTTTTTTTTTTTTTTGCTTTTTGGTGAGGCAATTAGGATTAAGTGACTTGCCCAGGGTCATACAGCTAGCAAGTGACAAGTGTCTGAGGTCAGATTTGAACTCAGGTCCTCCTGACTCCAAGACCAGTGCACTATCCACTGTGCCACCAAGCTGCCCCAAAGTTCTTTTAAAAATGAACTTTAAAGTGTGATGCATTTAAAATGTAAAGCATGACTAGACAGTAATTCAATTATAAATTTAAAAAGTCATGAAGTTTGAGTGAACTACATTGAGTATAAACAGTGACAGCTGAAAAGGAGAATGCAATCAAAAGCAGCATTAAGAAATACATAGCACCGGTGACTAGAAAAAGGTAAGCTCAATTTTACTCTGCTCTGGTCAGACTACATCTGGAGTATGATCAAGTCTGAGGAAAAATACTGTGCAGGACAATGATCATCCAGAAAGCAAAGCAACTAGGATGGTGAAGAGCCTTAGGAACATATTATATAATGGGCAGATGAAAGAATTAGGCAATATTTAAACTGACAAAAAGAAGAATTAAGGAATGAATGGGAATCTTTAAGTATTTAAAGGGCTATCTTGTGAGTGAAGTATCAGATTTGTTCTGCTTGGCCCCAGAGGTCAGAACTAGGAGCAAAAGATAAAATTGGAAAGAGAGAAATGTAAGTTTGTGGAAAAGAACAAAAAGAAACAAATATAAATAAAAAAACCCAAAACAAATAAAACATGTAACTGAAAATTGGAGCTATCCTAAAAGAGGTAGACTGTGGGCTTTCCCTTATTTGAGGAAAGCTTAATAGTTACATAAGTGTGACTAGTAGGTGGTGCAGTGGGTAAAGCCATGGGCCTGGAGTCAGGAAGACCTAAATTGAGATTCAGCCTCAAACAGTTAATACCGGTGTAATCCTGGACAAGTCATTTAACCTCTGTCTGTATCAAGTTTCCTTAACTTTAAAAGGGGAATGATCATAGCACCTGCCTCCCATAGTTATTGTGAAAATCAAATAATATGATACTTGTTGCTGCTGTTCGTCCTTCATTGTAGAAGAAGACCAGGAAATCAGGAAGATGATGACATGACATGCCAGTGAATTGCATTTAATTGAGAGCAGGGAGGTCTGTGCAAAGTCACCAGCTTCACTTTTTTCTCCAGAGCCATCTGGATCCAGTGGCCAGTTATAGATCAGGACAACTAGAGGTGGCCTGGGATGCAGTGGTAGACTTTGGCCTTTTCAAGCTGAAGTCTTTTTCAGGTCTCAGTTTGACTGAGAGAATGCTCATTCAGTGATTTTTAATAAGAAATAAGGCAAAGAATGGCCTCTTAAAAAAAAAAAACAGGTCTAGGAGGGGAAGACTCTCAGAATTTCTGGCCAAAACAGAAATAATTGCAATTTACATTCATTCTAAGTCAATCAAGTTCAAATAAAAGCACATAGTAGAATACCTGACACACAGCAGGTGCTATATAAATGCTTGTTTCCTTCCCTTGCCCTTCCTTATTTGTGGTTTTTCAAGCTAAAGATGAATATTTTTGTACAGTAGAAGTGATCCTTATTTAGGCATGGATTGAAATGAATTACCTCTGAGGTCTCATTTGATTGTGTAATTATTGGGAAGTTTTTATTTAGATCAGATTAAATATGTCTCTATAACTTCCATCTATTGCTCCTACCTCTGCTTTCTAAGGGTTGGGAGGGAGAGGAAGAGTATGGTTCAAGTAAACATTATCCTTCAATTACTTGAAAACAACTAACATAGATTTGCCTCTCCAAATTGAATCTCCCCAGTTCCATCAACTCAACCTAAGGTGGCAGGGACTCCATCCTCACTCTACAACACTGGTCACTCTCCTCTGTACATATTACATCACTATACACGGTATCATGTTTACATACATGTTATCTCTCTATATATGAACATAATAGCTATATGTGTGTTAGATAAATGTGGTTCTCTCAATAAATAGCAGTAGTGCAGTGTTGCAACAATAATTACGGTGCTCTTATGTAGTTTTTTTTTTGGTTTATTTTTGCATTTGATTAAAGTACAACTCAAAACAGTTAGTGTAGTCTGGCATCCTGTGAATAATGAGACAGATTTGAATCCTCTTCCCAGCACTTGTTAGCTGTGTGGACATTAGGAAATCACTCAACTTCTCCTTATGCCTAAACTTCTTCATCTGTCAAAAGCCAATAACTCTTTGCACAATAAGATTGTAGTGAAGAAAGTCCTCAGTAAAACATAAAACATTATGTAAATGGTTTTATGTAAAAGCCTTGTTAACAATAATTACCTCCTTTTAATGTCCCTTAAGGTCCAAGTGATTCCCTCCTGTTTTCAGCTTTAGGAAGCTTATTTTAGTTGAAAATTTTGAGTTCATTCTCAATTGTTTTGAGTTTGAGCCACAAGTTAGTTAAATCTCCAACTTTTAGTCAGAGTCTGAACTCCAACTTTATGTTTTCATTTGTGTCTAGTGAACCCTTGGCCTCTTCTTGGCAGTGGCAAAATTAAGTTTGTGAGGGATGTTTTGGCAAGGGAATAGCAAATTATATCATGATATCTAAGGATAAATGGGCACCAGGAGGGGAAGTTGGGGAAAGAGCTGAGCTTTTTTTCCATTCTTCCCTCAGCTCAGGTCTTGTTCTCCAAGATATTTGTAAAACCATTGGCTTCTTACTATCTCCCTTCCGTGCCATAACTCAATCCTAACTTTGTTCCTAAGGGATGTGTTGGAATGCCACCCTATCTCTGACTTCTTGAATCAATCTATTTTCAGCTTTCTGGATAATTTATAATTGATCCCTGGGGCCAAAGTTTTCTTAACCTATGTGAACTTAATGTTTGTACAACATCATTATGATTCAAAGCATGTTTCCATATTTAATCTAAGGCTTATAAGATTGTTTAGGCATTACATTGATCACTTTCAGTGGAGTAAAGATTAAGAATACTTCATCCTTACCTAAGTTATCAACATATTTAAATTGACAAACCTTTATTAAGCACCCACTTTTTTTTTACTTTTTTTTGAGGTTCTCATTTTATTTTATTTTTTTTCAATTCAATAAACATTTATTAAGCACCTACTGTCTATAAAGTACTATGTTAGCTGCTGAGGATACAAAGGCATTTTTTTTTTTAACATGTGTTTTTAAAACTTCGGGTTCCAAATTTTCTCCCTTCCTCCCTCCCCACCCACCCTCATTGAAAAGGCGAGCTATACATGTGCAGTTATGCAAAACACTTCCATAGTAGACATGCTGTGAAAAACTAACTCTATTTCCCTTAATCCTATCCCACCCCCCCATTTATCCTATTCTTTATTTTGACCCTGTCCCTCCTCAGAAGTATTTGCTTCTGATTACCCCCTTTCCCAATCTTCCCTCCTCTCTATCATCCCCCCTGTCCCCTTCCCTTCCTATTTTCCTGCAGGGTAAGACAGATTTCCATACCCAATTGAGTGTGTATGTTATTCCCTCCTTAAGTCAAATCCTATGAGAATGAGATTCACTCATTCCATCTCACCTTCCCCTGTTTCCCCTCTACTGTAAGAGCCTTTTCTGGTTTTTTTGTGAGATAATTTACCCCATTCTACCTTTCCCTTTCTCCTTCTCCTAGTATAGTCCTTTCTCATCCCTTAATTTTATACTCCAGATATGACCCTTTCATCTTCAACTCACCCTGTACCCTCTATTTATCTATCTATCTATCTGTCTATATATATATACACATACATATAATTTTTTCCCTCCAACTACCCTAATACTGACAAAGGTCTCATGGGTTACAAATATCATCTTTCCATACAGGAATGTAAACAGTTTAACCTTAATAAGTCTCTTATGATTTCTTTTTCCTGTTTACCTCTTCATGTTCCACTTGAACCTGGTATTTGAAAGTCAAAATTTCTATTCAGCTCTGGTCTTTTCATCAAGAATGCTTGAAAGTCCTCTATTTCACTGAATCACCATTTTTCCCTGCAGGATTTTACTCAGTTTTGATGGGTAGGTGATTCTAGATTGTAATCCTATCTCTTTTGCCTTCCGGAATATTATATTCCATGCCCTGCGGTCCCTTAATGTAGAAGCTGCTAAATCTTGAGTTATGATGATTGTGTTTACACAATACTTGAATTATTTCTTTCTGGCTGCTTGTAATATTTTCTCCCTGACCTGGGAGCTCTGGAATTTGGCTACAATATTCCTAGGAGTTTTCCTTTGGGGATCTCTTTCAGGAGGAGATCGGTGGATTCTTTCAATTTCTATTTTACCCTCTGGTTCTAAAATATCAGGGCAGTTTTCCCTGATCATTTCTTGAAAGATGATGTCTAGGATCTTTTTTGGATCATGACTTTCAGATAGTTCAATAATTTTTAAATTCTCTCTCCTGGATCTATTTTCCAGGTCAGTTGTTTTTCCAATGACATATTTCACATTGTTTTCTAATTTTTCATTCTTTTAGATTTGTTTTACAGTGTCTTGATTTCTCATCAAGTCACTAGCTTCCAATTGCTCTATTCTAATTTTTAAGGAAGCATTTTCTTCAGTAATCTTTTGGACTTCCTTTTCCATTTGTCCAATTTTGCTCTTTAGGGCATTCTTCTCTTCATTGGCTTTTTGGACCTCTTTTGCCATTTGGGTTAGGCTATTTTTTAAGGTGTTATTTTCTTCAGTATTTTTTTGGGTCTCCTTTAGCAAGCTGTTAACTTGTTTTTCATGATTTTCTTGCAAAACTCTCATTTCTCTCCCCAGTTTTTCCTCTACTCCTCTTACTTGCTTCTCAAAATCCCTTTTGAGCTCTTCCAAGGCCTGGGACTGATTCATATTTTTCTTGGAAGTTTTGGATGTAGAAGCTTTGACTGTTTTCTTCTTCTGGTTGTATGTGTTGATCTTTTTTTGTCACCAAAGTAAGATAATATAGTCTGACTCTTTTTGCGCTGCTTGCTCATAATCCCAACCAATTACTTGAGTTTTAAACTCTTTGTTAAGATAAGAGTCTGTTTCCAATGTGGAGAATGTATTGTCCCAAGCTTTGGGGATTTGTATAGCTGTTTTCAGAGATACTTCTAGGGACCCGAAAATATTCAGTTCTTCCAAGGTGCTATGATAAGGAGCGAGGTGTTTCTTCTCCACTGCCACAACAAGCTCCACCACCTCCTTGCCCCAGGACCACCCCTCAGAACTGTGACTCAGATCCAAGCATGGGCAAAGCAAGAGATTTCTGCCTCAGCCCTGACAAAGAGATCCTTGCAATCCCCCTCTGATCAGCCACTCGATTCCACTCAGTCTGTGGGTCGGAAGCTCAGGACGCAGCCACTGTCCCAAGGACACACTCTGGACTTGTGGCTGAGACCTAGCTTCTTCTCTCACCACAGTCACAGACTTTTCCCACTGACCTTCTAAGTTGTCTTTGGCATGCATGGGTTGAGAAGTCTGGAAACTGCCACAGCTGCCCACGATTTAGTCCTCTGAGGCCTGGTCTAGGGTCTCTGGGGCCTGCTTGCCCATGCTGAACAGCACTCCTCTCCCCACCCGGCACAATATACCTTTTTGATCAGCCATCCATGTTGTCTTCTGCTGGAAATTTGTTTTACTCTGTTTTTTTGTGGGTTCTGCTGCTTTAGAATTTGTTTAGAGCCATTTTTTGTAGGTATTTGGAGGGGTTTGTGGGAGAGCTCTAGCAAGTCACTGCTTTCCCTCCACCATCTTGGCTCCACCCCAAGCACCTACTTTTTGCAATGCATAATTCTAACTGTTGGAGATAAAAGAGCAAAAAACAAAAAAATAAAGGTTCCTTTCCATCAACTTGAGGTCCCCTGGTTTTATGGCCCACCTGACTAATATCACATTTCCAATTAACTTTTTAAGATTGGACTACCTTTTACAAAGGGATATGCATTCAAAAAAATGTAGCAGAAACAACATACACATATTTACAACATGTGATTAGCATAATCACTCCCACCCCCATACTACCTTAGTTTTTTGGAAGGTGTAAGTAGGACTTAGATTCTCACATAAAGAGGCTATAAATCTGGAATGATGTAGAATTTATCTCAGCTCCTACGAAGTGATGGTGTCACCAAGTTCAAATCCAAAGGCAGGATCTCTGCCAAATGATGAGCTTTAGTCCAGAAAGTCACTCTATTTGATTTCTCAGTACTTCTAAAAACCTCACTGCTGGGCTGGTTGCAACCTCTGGCCTAGATTCCTAGACTTTCATATACTTTGGCTCACATTCGGGGCTTAGATCAGAAACTCTACCCCTGTAACTAGAACACAAAGAAAAAAAGATGAAAATATTAGAAACCTAGATCTTGATTCTTGACAGCCATGAAGAGAAATGAGGAAGAAGAAGGTCCTAAGACTCTTTTCCCCTTGCCACATAGTCTAGCCTTGTTGTTGTTGTTCAGTCATTTCCAATTTTTTGTCATCTCTTTGGGGTTTTTCTTGGCCAAGATAGTGGAATGGTATTTCCTTTTCCAGCTCACTGTACAGTTGAGGAACTGAGACAGGATTAAATGACTTACCCAGGATCACAGAGCTAATAAGCATCTGAAGCCAGATTTTGAACTCAAGTCTTCCTGACTCCAGGCTTGTTGCTCTATTTACTGCACCACAAAACTACTCTTACGGTGTCACTGTTGCTCACTGAGCAAATGCAGGAAAACATTATTGCCAGTATCGATTCAAGTCTTTTGAGGATATTAATTTTTTTGATTATGAGGCTGCAGCTAAGCACTTGGAAAGTCACCAAAGAATTCCACATATCATGACCTAGTCCTCCAACTCTCCACTATCTTCCATGTCAATAACACCACCTTAAATGATCTGAGCATATACCAGACTCCTTTTACTTTCTTTGTGAATTTACACATAATTACACATTTCTTTGTGAATGTTTTCAATCTTCATCAATATGCACTTGAGAGTATTTGTTTTCACCATTTCTTTTACTGTGAAGAAAATGAATAATATTTTCATTCTTGTTGTATGTTATACCTTAAATACCTTCCTAGAAGGGGCCCTGATTATTCCTCTACCATAAAAGGGCTGGAGATCTGGACTCATGCAGCCTTGGGTTAAGTGTTGTCAGTCTGGCAGCAAAGAGAAGAGTCAGGCTAACATTCTTTAATTCTTTATTCCATCAGTTAGGGGCAGAGGGAACTTGGAAAATCACTTAAAACTTAGATTTGGCTTCTGTCTAAAGTCTCCCCAAAGACCAACAAGTTCCTTACAGCAAACCTATTACAGAGGTAGAACAGATAATGTTATTACTCCTTTGCATATAAGGAAATTAATGCTCAGAGAGTCATGAATTGTCCTGTAAGTAACACTGCTGGAATTTTAGACAAAAAGACATATCTGGGATTAGAAATTCTAGTTAGAAGTACAGTCCCCTAATCCTTCATTTAGTGTTCTTTCCTTATTTTGCTGCATATCATCACTTCCCTAGAAATGATAGTAATTTGAATTTCTATAGGATTGTCATAAAGTCTGCATGATCTTTTCAAACTCTGAAAATAGAAATAATCATTTAACTTTCCCATAAAAAAAGATTTTTGTATTGAATTATTTCAATCTACAAGAAACCTTAAAATATCATGTTTTACTTTTCAGAGATCTTTCATATACATACATACATACATGTATGTACATATATGTATAGCATGTGTGTATATATTAAATGCACACACATGTATATGTTTAATAGATTTGTTTTAAAAAACTAAGAAATTTTTCCTACTTCACACATGTAATCACCTTCAAAACCAGAAGAATTCACATTTTTAAAAATTGAATTCAGGGCTTGTTTCACTTAATCTCCAACTTTTAGTCAGAGTATGGATTCCAACTTTATCAGAGGCCATTAATGCAACATTAGCATATCAGATCCTCAGATTTTTAACATTCACAAATATAAATACTTTTTTCTGGTAAATTATCCTGTACTGTCTTGGGATACATGATGTTACTCTTCTTGGGAATTCAACAGAGATCCAAATTGGCAGTGAATCAAGAGGAGATTAAGTGGAAGAAAATCATTTCAAATACAGGAGAGGATTCTGAAGGAAAGAAGGATACAGAATTTGTACAAACACTTAAAACACCTCTTCCTTCCCCACCTATCTCCTTACCTATTAATAAAACCAGGGTGCCAATCTTCCCTTTTCTTAAGTAAAAGTATAAACTTTAGGCAGTCTGCAGGCATTTGGAAAGCATTTACTATCTGCCAGACACTGTGTTAATTATATACAAAACACAGACCCTGCTTTCAAGTAACTTATAGTCTAATAAGGAAGACAACATATAATTATGTACAAACATGATATCTTAAGGATATATAATACACCTATATATGTAAACATATATAAATACATACACAATATATATATACATAATTTCACACATACATATGCAATATGTATGTATCTGTTAGGCTATAATCACCATGAGGACAGGTACTGTGTTTTATCTTATCTTGGTAGCTTCACCACCTATTATAGTACCTGACAATTTTTTATTCAGTAGATTAGTCATAATTGATGCTTCCTGACCCTGTGGACCATAGCATGCAATGCTGTCCATGGAGTTTTCTCAGCAATGACAGTGGAGTAGTTTGCCATTTCCTCCTCCAGTGGATTAAGGCAAACAGAGGTTAAATGACTTACCCAGAATCACACAGCTAGTAAGTATCTGAAGCTGGATTCGAATTAAGGTCTTCCTGATTTCATGCTGAGCACTCTTTCCACTGAACCACCTAACTGCCTCAAAGTAGGTGTTAATAAATGCTTGTTGATTGACAAAATTACTTCATGTAAGAAATGGGATGGTATCATCTACTGTTGTTATTTTTCCTGAGATTTTGCTAGGTGAAGGTAAACTAATTGTATTTTGTTTTGTTTCTCCTTAAGTCCCCTTGTAACAACCATTTAGAGAAGTTTTGACTATATTCAAATGTAATAAATCAAATTCTTAATCCTTTTCAAGAAAAGCCCTGACCCCACCAAAGTCATCACTACAAGAGATCAAAAATTGTGTTTTCCATGATGTCCTCTAATCAAAAATTACTGAAGAAAAAGATGTGCACCACTCTATAAAAAGAAGACTGCAATACTACACAAAATAAAAACATCACTAAATGACATTAATGAATTCAAATACTTCAAGCACCCCCTCATTATCACCAGCCCTATCCTATCCCATGTGTTGTGTTCAGTGAATAATATAAATTTCTTAGACTTATGTTTTAAGGTTCAGCTATAGGAAACCTTCCTTTTTCTGCTATAATGAACCCACACACACCCCACAGAGGAAGAAGACTTTGATTCTGCCCAGCCACAAGAAGGTAAGGAGTATAACCATTGTAGTAGGGCATGGAGATTTTGTAGCAAAGAGGTAACTAGTGGTGATAGGGCCTCTCTGACCAAGGGAAAGGGAAGTACCAACTAATCTAGGATCATTCTACTTTCATCAAAAATTTTTTATCACAAGAACCCACAGCCAAGAAACAAGTCCATACCCTAAGTAAAATAAGCTAAAGGTGCCCAGACTTGGCAGCCTATTAAGGAGAATAAGCCAGTGTGACCAAAATGGAAGTGGGGAGGGACCAAGAAATAAGAAGGAAAATCAGAGACAAAATATTAGTAATTCATGAAAAAGACTGCAAGATAAAGTGTGAGAGAAAGCCTAGGTATAATACCAACCAATTGTCAGTCATAGAGACAAAAAAATGAATAAAAATTTAAAAACAAAACCAAAAAATGGATTGAGTATTATACAATGAAAATAAGTGAACCACAAGGCCATTTATAGACAAGAAAATATTGGGAATGACCATAAGAAAATCCAGGATAGTTTAAAAATAATTTATTGATATCTTTTGCTTTTTACAATACCAATATTTCTCCCAATTTCATTCCCCCCTTCCTCATCTCGAGTCATCCCATATCAAATAATACTTTCAAAGAACAGAAAGAAAAAAGAAAAAGAAAGAGAAAAATAAAGGAAGGGAGAAAAAAAGGAAGGGAGGAAAAAAGGAAGGGAGGGGAAGAGAGCTAGAAAGGAAAGAAAGAAAGAAAGAAAGAAAGAAAGAAAGAAAGAAAGAAAGAA